>NW_028319291.1:495000-743372 GCF_062004578.1 Staurois parvus | reverse complement strand
CTCCCTTGCTGTCATTTTTATCAATACATTTTTCATTCGCATAATGTAGCATTTGTTTTATTGTGTATTAAACATGCGGCCCTTTGCATATATTCATATTGTTAATGTATTTTCTGCCTGTACAGGGAGAATGTTCGAAGGCTCAGCACAGACGATGCTGAAATCACTGGACACCGTGACCTCTCTCAATGATAGCACGCTGCTCTGGCCTGGTAAGTGGTCACAGTTCTTACCTGCTGACAGTCAAATTTTTCACTGCGGATAGATATGGGAGATAACTCCACAGGAAGATTCCGACTATTATCAATCCATAAATTCTTTTTTTTTTCCTTTTAACTGTATTATAGTGACACCTAGTGGAAAGAACATTACATTAACAGGACTCATCCCCTGCCTGAATCTGGCTTACACAATGCACTAATAAATGGTTTACCAGATGTTCAATACGTTCTCTGCTCTGTACATGTCTGTGAAAGTTGGGGCTCCCCAGGCAAACGTTTAATTTTTTTTTTTTGGATAGATTGGGGGAAGAGTTAGACTCTGTCAGGCTTTGATTGCAGATCTTATTAAAAGTAGCAATGACATCATCACTGTGCTGTACATGGGCTGTGCAGAAAGCAGATCTGTGGGAAGGGCCCAGAAGCCCCACCCACTACAGGCTGCAGAAAACTACAGGAGGGGGCGGAGACCAGACCAGTCCTCCTGCACAAGGAGCAAGAGTAGCAGTGATCGGTCTTTATTACAGGAAGTCTCACGCTGGATTACTGCACAGATCTGGAAGAAATGCACTTAACACACTGAGATTCAAGGAAGAATACATATAACCAATATTGTGCGAAACCATTCATTAAGTTTTAATAGAGTGGTGGGGGGAGAGGGTTAGAAATCTTTTTACTGCGGTTTGTTCCTTGTTCCTAGAAATGAAAGGCAAACCATTTATTAATAGATTAAAAAAAAAAAAAAAATGGAAAAAAGTATGATTTTGTTTAAATGATCACATTCCCTCTGCTCTCAGCTGCATAAGAGGTGGGGGAGGGGAAACAGCATCACACTGATCTTTCTGCTGAATGGCTGGGGGGGCATTTTGTCACAAGTCTGATTATTGGATGAAAACAGGCTGAGTGTCCAGCACAGCTAGAGAACGGACTACGATGTGCTTTCATGCCTAGTGTGGTCAGTTTTTTGAATAGGAACGCATTGGGACTGACAGGAACACCAGGGATTTCACACAAAGAAAGCAATACAAAGAGAACAGGAGACTTTTTCATACAAGTACACGGTACAGCCGGCACATATCAGGAATAGGAAAAGTTGGGTTTACATATTCTTTAAAGCGGAGTTCCACCTGAAAAAAATAAAAAGAAAGTCAGCAGCTACAAAAACTATACCTGCTGACTTTTAAAATACAGACACTTACCTGTCCCTCGGTCCAGCGATGTCCTCACCATGGCTGGTTTCACCGGCAGTCTTCTCTCCCTGGCGCCGGCATCTTCAGTGTGGGCACCCGGCTTTGACAGCTTACGGCTTCACAGCCGGGTGCCCACTGCGCATGCGCAAGAAGCGCTGCACTTTGTGAATGTCCCACGTAGTCTTCTGGGACCTGTCACGTGTCCCAGAAGACTACGTGAAGGGAAGGGGGAGAGGACAACTTCTGCTTCCCATCGCCTAGGTTATCGCAGTGGGAGTGGGTACCTGTCAAATTTGGGTACCCACTCCCCAAAGGTGCCAATCCTTAATGGGGAGTGGGGGACAAAGGCTTAAAGAGGAACTTCCCCTTTTGTGTGGAGCTCCGCTTTAAATATAAATGGAACCCACGTACCATTTTAAAGCACGCCATGGACTCATATCTCAGTGTTCAGTCTTGCAGTGACTAGAGAGTGAAGAGGTATGCTCCAGCACATGAAGGGAGGGGGACACAGGCATCCAGCACTCTCAGATATTCTGAATGCTGAAGACCAGCCTTTCTCAACCAGAGTTCCTCCAGATGTTGCTAGGGGCTCATTGAGCAATGAGCGCTTCTCTCAGTTCACCACTGACACCAATGGTCTTTTTAGCTACTAAGGGGGGGATTCTGACCACCAATGTAAGGAGCATTCTTCCCTACTGACCATATAAAGCCAATTATCAGTGAGCTGTGGGTATAGTCATTATTATTTATTTCAGGTACTTATATAGCGTCGTCAATTTATGCAGCATTTACATATATATTGTACATTCACATCAGTCCCTAACCCTCAAGGGGTGTACAGTCTAAGGTCCCTAACTCACATTCATACATACACATACTAGGGACAATTTAGACAGGAGCCAATTCACCTACCAACATGTCTTTGGAGTGTAGGAGGAAACCCACACAGGCACAGGGAGAACATGCAAACTCCAGGCAGGTGGTGCCATGGTTAGGATTCGAACCGACGACCCGAGTACTGCCAGGTGGAAGTGCTAACCATTTAGCCACTGTGCTGCCCGTAATGGAAATGGAGGGGAGGAAGGACACATGGGCTGCATAGAGAGCGAAGTATGGTATTAATGGGTCTTATCTTGCATTGTCTCCTTAAAGCGGAACTTTAAGCGGTTTTCTCTAAGCACACCCTCCTGCCTGAGCTAAGGGCAGATGGATTCCAGGAAGTAAATGCTACACGAGTCATCTGCCCTTACTCAAGATGGCGTGTGGCTAGAAATGCTAGTGATTTCTCTGCAATAATAAAGCATGGAGACATAGATGGATGGGGGAGTTTGCTTTGAATATTAAAATGAATTGTTTTTAGTTTGTGGTTCTCAGATGCTGTGTAGTTCCACTTTAAGAACTCCAGGAAATATAACTGGAAAGGTTGATAGAGTAATGCAGGCCATAGATGGGTCGAAAATCGGCCGATTTTTCGGCCGAAAATAAAATCGGCCGATTTTCGGATCGTTAGTGCGCTAATTGTTCGGCCGTTTTTTCGGTATTTTGGCAGATTTTTTTTATCGGCAAAGTTGGAAATAAAGCGGCCGATTTTGCCGATCGGCCGATTTTCGTGGCAATAATGGGCAAATCGGCCGATCTTTTTACCGATAAAAAAATCTGCGCATGAGCAGTGACCTGCAAGAGGAAGACACAAAGAAGAGGATGAAGAAGAAGAAGAGGAGGATGAAGAAGAAGAAGAGGAGGATGAAGAAGAAGAAGAGGAGGATGAAGAAGAAGAAGAGGAGGATGAAGAAGAAGAAGAGGAGGATGAAGAAGATGAAGAAGAAGAGGATGAAGAGGAGGATGAAGAAGAGGAATTCCAGTCCGGCAAAAAGTGTCCCTGCAGAGAGCTCCGCTATTTCTTTGACAGTTCCTTGACATTTATAGCGGTTGCAACAATGTATCCATTTAGGATACAGATGTTTTTATTTGGAAACAAATAGATACATTGTTGCAACCGCTATAAATGTCAAGGAACTGTCAAAGAAATAGCGGAGCTCTCTGCAGGGACACTTTTTGCTGGCTGTAGACTGGATGAAAATCGGCCAATTTTTTTTTTTTTTCCGTTGCTGGTAACGTCGGCCGCTTGAACGACCGATTTTTTTCGTTTTTTTAAAGAAAAATCGTCCAGTTTTCTCCCCATCTATGGCCTGCATAACTGTACTTAGCTCCAGGTATTCAGTCTAATTGACCATGGGGGACAACTCCCTCCGTTGTTCCCAAAAGTCACATGTAGGTCTCTACAGAGCAGTACAATTGCATAGATTTGAGTACAATTGCACAATTGAGTAGAATTTTGGGGTGAGGGGGGGGGGGTTCTTTTCTGGTATTGTAACGAGACTTCCCACTCGTCTGCTCATCCTTTGCGCTCTAAAGTTGCTTTCTATTTTTCCTTTTGGTTCCATTGCAACCCATAGGTCTCTCTGCCTATTTTTTTTTTAGCATGTTACCATGAAGTACTTTGCGTATTTGCTTATCCTTTGCTGATGAGTAACATTTGTCTCTTAAGTCACTTCTAAGAGGCAGATGTCTTTCTTGGCATTACACTCGGTTAATAAGCTTTGACTAAGTTTATCTATGACATGGATTTAATTGGCACCATCCCTAACGAATTTAAAAGTCACATATTTTATGCTCGCCTAAGCATTGTGGCCGCATTGAGCAGGCTTTACACTGGGCTTCTGGGCAGGGGCTGAAGCCTATGGACCAGTGGTGGTCCGCTTTTTTGATATGGGAGGCTTGTGTGCAGTCCCTGACATCACCAAAGGGCCGTACATACAATTCAGTGAATATTCAGTCTCAGAGAAAGCAGGCACACATCAGGATATGCAAAAGGTTTCCTATCTGACGCTTTTGTGTAGAGAGATTATTATTATTATACAGGATTTATATAGCGCCAACAGTTTGCTCAGCACTTTACAAAATGAAGGCAGACATTACAGTTACAATACAATTTGGTACAAGAGGACACAGAGGGCCCTGCTCCTGGGAGCTTACAATCTAGGAGGAAGGGTTGAGTGATACAAAAGGTAATATATATGGGGGGGATGAGCTGATGGAGGAAATAAATGGCGGTTTACTAAGTAGAAGCAGGATAGGCTTCTTTAAAGAGAAAGAAAGAGGTTTTCAGGGATCGTCTAAAGGTGGATAGATTAGGAGACAGCCAGACAGATTGGGTAGGGAGTTTCATAGGATGGGAGAAGCTCAAGAGAAGTCCTGGAGGAGAGCATGGGAGGAGGTGACACGGGAACTAGAGAGCAGAAGGTCTTGGGAAGATTGAAGAGAGCGGTTTGGTTGATATTTTGAGAGATGGAGTAAAGGTGTCCTCCATGCAGTGTCTTTTGTAGAAGGTACACAGCAGGGGCAGACTGACCATTTGGAAACTCGGGCACTGCCCGGGGTCAGTAGGGGGCCCCATGAGATGCCCCTGGTACCTTTTTCATAGGCTTTTTTGAGTTTGGGCAAGGACACAGGGGCCTCATGATCCCCTATTGCCCAGGGGCCCCATGAGTTGTCAGTCTGCCCCTGGTACACAGTGTGGGCTCACCAATCCTGATGATACCCAGACTCAATGGGGCTCCTGAAAAATCTGTAACCAGTGAAGTGTTCCTGAACTATGCTCCTGGTGACGCTGGGATTTCGCTGTATCTGTAACGGTGACGATAAGATTGACCCCCAACTGTCACTCGACCGACAGGGAGCTGGCGATGGTGGAGCTGCCTGCAGGTGAAGACTCTCCACAGTGT
Organism: Staurois parvus; assembly: GCF_062004578.1. Lineage (NCBI taxonomy): Eukaryota > Metazoa > Chordata > Amphibia > Anura > Ranidae > Staurois > Staurois parvus. The sequence continues at coordinate 738,179 of NW_028319291.1, read as the reverse complement.
CCCGGGCCGTGGCACCTACTCACGTTCTCCAGAGTGGCTGCGCCCCTCCTCTCAGCTGAAGGCCATAGTCCCTTCCCCGGGACAGGCTCTTTATCTCCTCTTCCAACATTCTTCCCTCCCTAGCCCACTGGAACTTGAAGTTTGTGGCAAAACTGGCTCCATGTAAAACCCAACTCTCTGGACTACATGTCCCACAATCCCCTGCTTTCAATAGTGGCTCCCTCTGCTTCCAGGAATTGATGTCACAATGGCTAGGCTGATCACTAGAGATCGCTTCCATAGCCCCTGATACCGGTGCCCCCGCATGCTTCCACCATGTATCCGGGCCCCGCTTGCCTTTCTGCTGGCCCGAGGAGTGCCATCGCGGGAGCCGGTGGGTGGAGGGGAGAGAAGAGAGAGGACGAAAGTACGCTCTCCTCCCCTTCTTTCTGTGACCCGGAAGGTGACTGTCACTGCCGGGTCACGGCTGTCACTTTCCTCGGCTAGAACAGCAGGGAAAACATGTATTGCAATTGCATTCCGATACATCTAGTGGAGACCAGATTAGACATTGGGGGTCTTTTAGACCATGCATGTCTCAAAGAGAACCTGTCACCTAAAAATCATCATCCTTGTGTCCCCTATGTGATGAAAAAAAAAGTTAAGTAAAAAAAAAATGTTTTATTGCAAAAAAATATAGTTACACCCAAGCACATAACATCCCCCCCCCCCATACACACACACATACATATCCGCACATACAAATGTAAACGCACAAGTCCGGGTGCCTGTGTGTGAAAACGTCGATTGCAATACACGTTACATATCACCATGCACCCCAGAGTGGAAGCAATAATTCTAGCACCGGACCTCCTCTGTACCACTAAGCTGATGACCTAGAGGGGGCTTTTGAAACATTGCCTACAGAAAATATAAGGTACTGAAGTTTGTCTCCATTTCATAGGTGCACACAGATTTAAGGTTTGGCATGTTGGGTATGTATTTACTCGGTGCAACCTCGTCTTTTATATTTTACTAAAAACATGGGTAATTTATTGCGTTTGTGTGCCCTAAAATTCACTTATTTATGTATCATTTATTTCAGGTACTTATACAGCGCCGTCAATTTTACGCAGCGCTTTACATATATATTGTACATTCACATCAGTCCCTAACCCTCAAGGGGGGTACAATCTAAGGTCCCTAACCCTCAAGGGGCGTACAATCTAAGGTCCCTAACCCTCAAGGGGCGTACAATCTAAGGTCCCTAACCCTCAAGGGGCGTACAATCTAAGGTCCCTAACCCTCAAGGGGCGTACAATCTAAGGTCCCTAACCCTCAAGGGGCGTACAATCTAAGGTCCCTAACTTACATTCATACATACACATACTAGGGACAATTTAGACAGGAGCCAGTTCACCTACCAGGAGTGTGGGAGGAAACCGGAGTACCTGGAGGAAACAGGCACAGGGAGAACATGCAAACTTCAAGCAGGTGGTGCCGTGGTTGGGATTCGAACCAACGACCCCTAGTACTGCCAGGCGGAAGCGCTAACCATTTTTACTGAAATTTTGCATTTCCTACACCTTTTCAGTAATATTGTGTGACATAAAAAAATTGGAACTACCACTATCTTGTTCTCTAGGGTGTCTGCTTTCAGAAAATCTATAACGCTTGGGGGGGTTTGTGTAATCTTCAAGCCTGAACGTGTGCAAAAAAAAATGCAAAACCGGCTCTGGCAGTGAAAGGGTTAAGGAATGTCCATAAACACCCATAATCTGAGTTTCCTGCACAGATGTATCGCTCTGCTTTACACAATAACGAACTTTCAGTAGAAGGATTCTCCAGCTGTTTTGAAAGATTCTCACGAAAAAAACAACTTCATCTGGAAAGCCCCTGCAGCCTGTTCTTCATGTAGACATGGATGCTGTAAAACTGCATTTATATTGACTGATGCAGAGAGAGCTTCAGAAACCAGAGACCATTGAAGAAGGAATGGTCCTTCCATAACCATCAATGAGATTCTCTGTCATTTTCTATGTAGAACTGGAAATCTGAAGGAGAGGATCTGATTGCTTACCATTGGCTTTGAGATCCACCATGGGCCATGGCCAAGAGACCCATTGGGGTTGATTTACTAAGGGCTCATGTACACGGGGCGTCTGGAAAACTTTTCTGAACGATGGAAACAAACTGCTGGAAAACGTAGGTTAAAAAACGTCTGTTTATGCGCGTTTGCGTTTAGAAGCGTTTTTTAAAGATACCCTCAGGAGACCTTCCAAATGCCCAGAATGCACTGAAAAACAGTAACTAATTAACTATTTCAGACATTTTGAGAGAAATAGAGAGAGCAGAAGCAGAGAGAGCAGTATGTGTGGAGATGACCGGTCTTTTCTGGTTGTATTCACTATGGATCCCATCATGAGCATAATGCGGCGCGTTCTACCATTTTTTTTTCCTTCACGTGAAACCTGCAACTGACTGCGTTGGTGTACCGGATCCATTTGAGTGCACGGAAAACACTTTGCATGCATTTCTGATGATGAAAAAAGGCTCTGCACAGCATTTGAACATGAAACAGTTAAAAAAGCGCTTCTAAATGCAAACGCTTCTAAACGCGGTTAACCACGTTTACAAGCATTTGAAATGCCGGTAAAATCTTCTCCTGAACGAAAGTTTGGTGCGTTAAAAAAAAAACGACTGTAAACTCAACTGCCTGTAAAGGACGATGTGTACATGGACACATAGGAAAACATTAGGAAGAGTTCAGGGGCTGCTGAAAAAAACGCCGAACAGCTTCTGAACGTCGGTGTACATGAGCCCTTAAACTGCATGGTGAACAATCCGGCGCAGCTCTGCATAAACCAATCAGCTTCCAGATTCTATTGTCAAAGCTTAATTGAACAAGCTGACGTTAGAGGATGATTTGCTACCATGCACAGCTGCACCAGATTTTGCACTCTCCTGTTTTAGTAAATCAACCCCATTGCGTCTTAGAGGACAGATGCACCCAAACGTAATATTTTCGTTCTAGGAGAAGCCTGGCATGCTGAGTCAGCCCTTGGCTTCTTATTTGTCTTTGATATGCCAACAACAAGATCTTCAATAATTCCCCAGTCTGTATCTATCCAACTGGGAATTTTTGGTCTTCTCTTTCTTTGGGTGTTCCAGCTCTTCCTGTTACATTCTCTGTAATGCAAAATGAAAAATAATTCTAGCAGAGATGATGGGAACCCTTCATAAAGGACACAATAGTGGTTCAGACTTAGGAATTTATTGTGAAGATACAGGTAACCCCTTATTTTGGGCACAGCTGATGTGCAGAGCTGGGAATTCAGCCCAGGGATCTTGGGAACTTCTCAAAAGGGGCACAGTGGGTCTACAGACCTGGGAGCTCAGCACCAGGTTGGTGGGAACCCAACACAATGGGCACAGCGGGTGTACAGACCCGGGAGCTCAGCACCAGGTTGGTGGGAACCCAACACAATGGGCACAGCGGGTGTACAGACCCGGGAGCTCAGCACCAGGTTGGTGGGAACCCAACACAATGGGCACAGCGGATGTGCAGACCTGGGAGCTCAGCACCAGGTTGGTGGGAACCCAACACAATGGGCACAGCGGGTGTACAGACCCGGGAGCTTAGCACCAGGTTGGTGGGAACCCAATACAATGGGCACAGCGGATGTGCAGACCCGGGAGCTCAGCACCAGGTTGGTGGGAACCCAACACAATGGGCACAGCGGGTGTACAGACCCGGGAGCTTAGTACCAGGTTGGTGGGAGCCCAACACAATGGGCACAGTGGGTGTACAGACCCAGGAGCTCAGTACCAGGTTGGTGGGAACCCAACACAATGGGCACAGCGGGTGTACAGACCCGGGAGCTTAGTACCAGGTTGGTGGGAGCCCAACACAATGGGCACAGTGGGTGTACAGACCCAGGAGCTCAGCACCAGGTTGGTGGGAACCCAACACAATGGGCACAGCGGGTGTACAGACCCGGGAGCTTAGTACCAGGTTGGTGGGAACCCAACACAATGGGCACAGCGGGTGTACAGACCCAGGAGCTCAGCACCAGGTTGGTGGGAACCCAACACAATGGGCACAGCGGGTGTACAGACCGGGAGCTTAGCACCAGGTTGGTGGGAACCCAACACAATGGGCACAGCGGGTGTACAGACCCGGGAGCTTAGTACCAGGTTGGTGGGAACCCAACACAATGGGCACAGCAGGTGTACAGACCCAGGAGCTCAGCACCAGGTTGGTGGGAACCCAACACAATGGGCACAGCGGGTGTACAGACCGGGAGCTTAGCACCAGGTTGGTGGGAACCCAACACAATGGGCACAGCAGGCGTGCAGACCCAGGAACTCAGTCCAGTCATGATGGTAACTCATAATGGGCACAGCGGGAGTACAGACCTGAGAACTCAGTGCGGGAATGGAAGGAACACCTCATAATGGGTAAAAAGATCTTACAAGCAGAGTCCCTGAGAGACTGAAAAAACTGCCAGGGGTCTTAACTGTGCAGCGTCTACTCAAAACTTAAAGGATGAGCTGATATTTAAGTACCCCTTATGCCTGAAATAATGGCGTTCCCTAAAGCAGCCACTCAGATCACAGCGATTGTGTTTCATGTGCTGCTTGGAAAATATAAGCATGGATATGATTGGTTGCTGTAGGCCATGTAGACATTTTTCTATGAACTCTTTGTAGGTGGTGATCATTTTTCTTATTTCTCTTCCCATGCAGGACATGAGTATGCCGTAGACAATCTGAAATTTGCAGAAGTGGTGGAGCCTGAAAATGCTGTGCGCGACCGGAAGTCCCAGTGGGTCAATCAGCAAAGGCTGGAGAAGAAGTGTACGGTTAGTACCGGTAGTTGGCTGGATCAGGGGGGTGTATCACGGTAACAATTCTGTAAATGACCCAAGGACAACTTTGAGAGGATGTTCGAGGCCATACACAGACTTTGGTCTGTCTTAACAATATTTACCAAAGCCTACGTAATCTGAAGATCTACCTTGTTGGATCTAATTTGATTGTTTGGACCAGTGATCTCCAAACTGCAGCCTGGGGGCCCATTGCTAGCCTGTAACCGGCGCTTGGTGCACTAATCCTCCCACTGACCTCAACGATGGAGCACTATTCCTCCCACTGACCCCAATAGTGAGGAACTATTCCTCCCACCGACCCCGAGGATGGGGGGAACTATTCCTCCCACCGACCCCGAGGATGGGGGGAACTATAGCTCCCACCGGCCCCGAGGACGGGGGGGGGGACTCTTCCTCCCACTGGCCCCGAGGACGGGGGGGGGGGACTCTTCCTCCCACCGGCCCCGAGGACGGGGGGGGGACTCTTCCTCCCACTGGCCCCGAGGATGGGGGGGGGACTCTTCCTCCCACCGGCCCCGAGGACGGGGGGAGGGGGACTCTTCCTCCCACCGGCCTCGAGGACGGGGGGAGGGGGACTCTTCCTCCCACCGGCCCCGAGGACGGGGGGGAACTCTTCCTCCCACCGACCCCCTAGGATGGGGCAGTATGAAATGAAACTGGCCCAACATAATGACAGTTTTGCATTAGAGGTAGCACGAAAAGAGACTGGCAGTAATCCATAGAATCCAGTCAGGTTCTGCCTTATATCAGTTTAGAGAAGCCAAGACAAAAAAAAATATGATGAATTCTGATTGGCTGCTATGGTTTACTACCCTTTGCAGCATGCCTTTTGACTCATGACATTGGCTTTAGTCTGGTTATTAAAGTACTTTATATTTTTTCTTTACAGTGCCCGTCCACCATAGGTGAAGAGAAGGAGTACAATCCATTCCTGCGGACGCATTGCAGGGACTTGCACATGGCGCTGGACCTCCAGCGAGGGGCGGATGAGGAATGGAGTCATTTTCGTGCTCGAGTGTTAGAGGAGGTCCGACGAAGGAAAGATCTTTTCAAGGAACGATAGTTTCCTCATCTCAGGATAATGGACGGCTGTGCAGAACGACTCCCCCCCCCCCCCCCCCCCCCCCCCGCCTCCAGGCACCCCAACCTCAATCTGTGATGTCACCTCCATCATTGGTGTGCTGTGAAATCTTCCCTGTTTGTTCTGCAACTGAGATTTATTCTGAGGACACTGAAACCTGCCCAGAAGAGCACTCTGATCACCTGTACAGAAATCAACCCCAATGGTTTCCCCAAGCAATGACACTTGTACTAATGTATTAGGAACTCAACATGACCCATTTTTGGAAACCTGCTGGAGAACTATATAGAGAAGTGGGGAGGGGGGGTCACTGCAATCTGTCCACCATTACATAACCAGGGGGACTGTTTCATTGGTGTGAACACTAGTAGTGGCCAAGTGCCACAGACTGGAGGGTTCTGCAAAATATCAAATTGATCCTTTTATGTGTCGTCCTCTCTTCCTATTTTCTCTACTGTATTTCTTTTGGCAATTTCCATGACACATCTTCATCGGCCCTCTGGTTCTTTTACCAGAATTCAGTCTGTCAGATTTTTTTTTTTCTCCCGTTTCTTCCTGCCCCTCTACACGTCTTTCTCCTTCCATTCATTTTCTCTGCCTCTTTTACTTCCCATTTTTGCATGCATTTGCAGTGCATCTTTCCTAAGCTTGCATTTCCTTTGAGGTCCCTTCCATCTTCTTTCGACTTTTATGTGTACTGCACTGTGTTGTGTATATTTTTGTGCATTTGAACACGTTTCTGTGTACGTGGAAAAATGCAGTTTGCTGTAACTTTTTTTTTCACTGCAGTGCACTGCAATGGTGTGAACTATGCCCATAGGATAAGCTGGATTTTCGACTGTCTATGCAGTTGGAGTGCAGTCAGAAGAGCACCCCCCTGCATCAGGTGTAAATGGGCCCTCTCTCTCTCTTCCCATTCTCTCTCTCTCTCTTCCCATTCTCTCTCTCTTCACCCCCTCTGTTTCACCATTCTCTCTCTCTCTCTTCCCCTTCTCGCGCGCGCTCTCTCTCTTCCCCTTCTCGCGCGCGCTCTCTCTCTTCCCCTTCTCGCGCGCGCTCTCTCTCTTCCCCTTCTCGCGCGCGCTCTCTCTCTTCCCCTTCTCGCGCGCGCTCTCTCTCTTCCCCTTCTCGCGCGCGCTCTCTCTCTTCCCCTTCTCGCGCGCGCTCTCTCTCTTCCCCTTCTCGCGCGCGCTCTCTCTCTTCCCCTTCTCGCGCGCGCTCTCTCTCTCCCTCCCGCTTCTCGAGCTCTCCCCCCCCTTCTCACGCTCTCTCTCTCTCTTCCCCTTCTTTCTCTCTTCCCCCCTCTCTCTCTTCCCCCTCTCTTCCCCCTCTCTCTCCCCCCCTCGCTCTCTCTCCCCCCTCGCTCTCTCTCCCCCCTCTCTCGCTCTCTCTCCCCCCCCTCGCTCTCTCTCTCTCCCCCTTCTCGCGCTATCTCTCTCTCCCCCCTCGCTCTCTCTCCCCCCCTCGCTCTCCCCCCCGCCCTCGCTCTCTTTTCTCTTTTCTATCATCCACTTTCCCTCTATTACTTTGACTGTACTGACACATGAATGATCTAGGTGAACTCTAATGGGTACTCTAACAGGGATAGCACCGTAGACCCTCCGCAGTGGTATTCCATTTTGATGTTCTACCAGCAGTGGGAAGGTTCTCAATCTTCTGTATATGTTAGAACACTCAGTTACATATATGTACATTCTATAGTTATGTAAATATCCTCAGGCTTTATGTTCCTCACATTTTGTGTTTAATTTAGTGAAGATGCAGAATAATTTATCAGATGCTGACACAAGGATTCCTTGAAATGTGAAACTCTAATAGATGATAATAAGGTCTTTGTGACTCGTCCTTCTCAGATATATACGTATTGCAGTAGACTGTGTGCACCAGTCTTGTAGCCATTGGTTCGGTTTGGCCTCCAAAATGGCACCCTCACTCAACATTGCATGGCTGATCCGGAATCTTTAAATCATTTTTAGAATCTGCACTTGTATTGGGTCATTCTACAAAGACTGTGATGTCCCTTCCAGTGCCAATATCACAATATCAAGTTGCTGGTACCTGTGAAGTTTGTGGAAAAAACAGTTTAGCAACTTTGTACAAGCCAGCTCCGTATTCGTTCTGAAGTGCCTCGGTTATTGTCGTTGGTGAACAGTCCGATACCCTGGACTCGTGATTATTACCTCAACCTACAAACTCTTTGCTTCCATTGTGTGGGACAGGTACTCTTTTAGCCTAGGATGTACATGTATGTGTTGGCCTCTGTTGGGCTTAAAGTGTTACTAAACCCACAACCGTAAAATCAGTCTGTAGATGCAGTAAAGCATGCTTGTTATACTCACTGTGGAACTTAAGGGGTTAATCCCCTGCAATATATAAAAAGGCTGTTTGATCCTGTCTTCACTGATCCTCCCCAACATTTGCTGTCCCCAGTCTATCTGCCATAGTTTTAGCAGCAGTGGCAAGTCTGCACATGCTCTGTTTGGTGTGTATTGCTAGAGTTCTTTTGTTTTTTTGTAATGGGAGGGTGCATGTGATCGGCACAGGACTAATCAGCACTGTCCACCCCGAGGGTCAGAAGTCATGCAATCTCATAGAACAGTCAAAGGGGAATGCAAACTAGCTTTAACCAGTGCTCATCTGGACACTGATAGAAGTCACAATACTGCTCTAACTGCTGAGAAAGGGTATTTATCAGTTTACATTTATTAAAATAATTGCATTTCCATGTTCTGTGTGCTGTGGAAGATCACATATAGTGAATGCCGGGTCCGGGGTTTAGTAACACTTTGTAGATTGCTGTTTACTTTCATATTTCCCTCTTTTCCAGGCATCACTGGAATGAGACCATAGACATAGAACAACTGGGTATTAGCATGGCAATAAAAATATTGATAATGTGAACATTCAGTAACCAATCAGTGTTCATCTTTAACTGCGCTGACTACTGTAAACTAAACGCGGATTGGTTACCTTCGTTGGTGCAGTATATTATTTCTTGGTGTTAAGAAGTAATAATTGGTGTCATTTTTTTTTTTTATCTTTGTGTAAGCGTGTATGTGATGTGCTGTGACATTCATTGGTAAACCTGACAACTTGGATCTTCCAAAAACAATATGGTAATTTATTCATAACATATATATTTTTGTTACTAAAGTATACAAAATTCAATTGATAAGGAACTCTTAGAAGCGGTAGTGCCAACTCAAGTATGTCGTGGCTTGTGATGTTGCAGAGGTGAACTTGCTTAAGGGCCCACATACACTTCTGTGTTTTGGTAACTCATGCATTATCACAAAGCTCAGTACAGTATATAACATACGTTGCTGCACTGAGATGCCATTCATTTTCAATGGCTCTCTAATGCTTTAAGGCAGGGGTCTCAAAACTTTCTAAACAAAGGGCCAGTTTACTGTCCTTCAGACTTTAGGGGGGACAGACTGTGGCCAGTGAGAGTAGAAAATGCCTCGGCACCATTTGGAGTACACAGTGTCTCAGGCGTGGTGGTCACTTGAAGTAATTTACACAACGCCTGTGGTCAGTAGGAGGAGAAATAGTGCCCTATCATTGGCCCATCATGGTGTCAGTGGAGGAATAGAACTCCATCATTGGTAACCAGTAGCAGGAATAGTGCTCCATTGTTGGTGTCAGTGGGAGGAATAGAACTCCATCATTGGTACCCATTGAAGCAATAGAGCCCTATTGATGTCAATGGGAGGAATAGTGCCCCATTGTTTGTGCCATTGGAAGCAATATGCCTCGTATCAGTAGGAAGAATAGTGCTCCATCATTGGTATCAGTAGGAAGAATATTGCTCCATCATTGGTATCAATAGGAAGAATAGTGCTCCATCATTGGTGTCATTGGGAGAAATGGTGCCCCATTGCTGGTGTCAGTGGAAGGAATAGTGCCCCATTGTTGGTGACATTGGAAGAATTGGTGCCTCGTATCAGTAGGAGGAATAGTGCCTCATCATTGGCCCAGTTTTCAATGGCAGCCTCCTATTGATACCAGCTGTCCTGACAGGTTTTTCTTAAGATGACCTTAATCTGTGTGCCACTAGACGCACTACTATGGAATGGGGCACATTTCCCACGTACTTTGTTCCTAGCAAACTGATGGGCCGAAAACTACTAAAGCTGAACTCAAGGCAAATGGCTAAATATGCAGTAAAAAAAAAAAAATATATATATATTCCAATCCTGTATTCCAGACACCCCAGCAGACAGCACAGCTTGACTGTGACCCGCGTTTCTGTGGAGAAGGGCCCCCTATATTGGTGGTCTGCAGAGGAGGGCTCCCTGATATATTGGTGGTTTGTGGAAAAAGACCCCTCCTGACATTGATGGTCAGTTGGGAAGCCAACTACTTTGGTGGTCATTGCGTAACCCCTTTGCACTGGCGGTTAGTGGGGAAGGGCCCACCTACATAGGTGATCAGTGTAGAAGTGCCCCTTCCCCGACACTGGAGGTCATTGAAGGGCCCCCAGACATTTGTGATTGCTAGAGAAGCGACTTCCCTTAATTCATGGTTGCTGAAGAAGTGCCCCTCTTACCTTGGTGGTTAGTGGATAAGTTCTTTTCAGTGATAATCATTGTAGTGCCCTCACACATTGGTGGGCAATGGAGAAGATACCCCTTACTTTGGTGATCAGAGGGAAATGACCTCCTTAAATCTATGGTTGGTGGAGAAGGGCCCCCTTACATTGGTCGTAAGTGAAATGTACCCTGACATTGGTGGTCAGTGGTAAAGGCTCCCTTTTTCATTGGTGGTCTGTGGAGGGGGGCTCCCTATATTGGTGGTCCGTAGAGGAGGCCCCCCCCCCTATATTGGTGGTTTGTGGAGACCTGACATTGGTGGTCAATGGAAAAGAGCTTCTTATATTGGTGGCCTTTGGAGAAGGGTCCCCTGACATTGGTGGTTCATGGAAAAGGGTCCCTCCTGACATTGGTGGTCAGTTGGGAAGCCAATTATTTTGGTGGTCTTCGCAGAAGACTCCCCTTTACACTGGTGTTCAGTGGGAAAGGGCCCACTTGCATAGATGATCAGTGGAGAAGTGCTCCCCTCCCCGAAACTGGAGGTCATTGAAGGGCCCCCAGACATTTGTGATTGCTAGAGAAGAGACTTCCCTTAATTCATGGTTGCTGAAGAAGTGCCCCTCTTACCTTGGTGGTTAGTGGATAAGTTCTTTTCAGTGATAATCATTGTAGTGCCCTCACACATTGGTGGGCAATGGAGAAGATCCCCCTTACTTTGGTGATCAGAGGGAAATGACCTCCTTAAATATATGGTTGGTGGAGAAGGGCCCCCTTACATTGGTCGTAAGTGAAATGTACGCTGACATTGGTGGTCAGTGGGAAAGGCTCCCTTTTTATTGGTGGACTGTGGAGGGGGGCCCTCTATATTGGTGGTCCATAGAGGAGGCCCCCCTATCTTGGTGGTTTGTGGAGACCTGACATTGGTGGTCAATGGAAAAGAGCTTCTTATATTGGTGGCCTTTGGAGAAGGATCCCCTGACATTGGTGGTTCATGAAAAAGGGTCCCTCCTGACATTGGTGGTCAGTTGGGAGGCCAATTATTTTGGTGGTCTTCGCAGAAGACTCCCCTTTACACTGGTGTTCAGTGGGAAAGGGCCCACTTGCATAGGTGATCAATGGAGAAGTGCTCCCCTCCCCAAAACTGGAGGTCATTGAAGGGCCCTCAGACATTTGTGATTGCTAGAGAAGAGGCTTCCCTTAATTCATGGTTGCTGAAGAAGTTCCCCTCTTACCTTGGAAGTTGGTGGATAAGTGTCCTCCCCACACCCCACCCTCCTTTTTTCTACATTGGTAGTCAGTGAAGTTTTTCAATTTCTTTCTGTGGTCAGTAGAAAAAATGCTGCATAGAGACCAGGATATTGCAATTGCAATGGTTACTGAGAGGCTCCACTGGTCCTTCACCGGTGGCTCTGCCAAAGGGCTCCCCTAACAACCTTAGAAGGAACCCCTAGAATTCAGACAGCGGTTAGAAAAGCTGAACGAGGAGGACAAGCATTCAGACATGTAGACCAGAAGTCTTGTCTTCTGTGGGCTTCAGCTCTTCCATAAGTGGAAAGACCTTGCTGTGTACCACCCACGTAAATGTCTGGTATAGAATCCAGTAGAGATTTATATTATTCCCCTACAGATAGAGATATATGGCTTTTATTCATCAGTAACTTGGAGAAACACTGTTCTGGCACCTCCAGCAATGAATGTTTGTCATGGTAAGGGGTGGTGTGGTGTGCCAGAGGGCCCATTGTTGCTGGGGGTTCTATTGTTGCTGAGGAGGCCTAATGCTGCTGATGGGGGGGGGGTCTGTTGTTGTTGTGGGGGAACTATTATTGCAGGAGGGGTCTATTGTTGCTGAAGGGATCTACAGTTGGTTTGGGGGGACCTATTTTACTGCTTTTCTTGTTATTAGCAAATTCCATACAAATTACTTAGCACCACAAAATGATCCTTGGTTCTGTATTCTCTAAAAGGGGTGGTACTGGGTGGTGGGTAGGGGGTGGAACCAAGAGACGGGACTCAGAGGTGGGTAGGGGGGCTGACAAGTGACTCCAAAACAGGGACGGACTATTTGGAAACTCGGGCAGTGCCCGAGGGCCCGGGGTCAGTAGGCGGCCCCATGAGATGCCTCTGGTACCTTTGTCATAGGCTTTTATGAGTCTGGGCAAGGACACAGGGGCCCCATGATCCCCTATTGCCTGGGGGCCCTATGAGTTGTCAGTTCACCCCTGCTCCGAAAAAGGATTAAAAAAACCCACAAATTTTATATATATATATATATATATATATATATATATATATATATATATAAAATTTTTAAATTCCATAAAATCTATCTGAAAAAGCTCTGGTTAGGTTGGAGCTCTGTGTGTGCTGTATATCTGTAATTTAATGTGAAAAGTTGGACAATCTCTACCTAGAATACAATGAAGGTAAAAAAAAAAAAAAAAAATCACTGTCCGTAGTAATAGGAATGTGAGAATTCGGTGGCTGTTTTACATCTTCTCGAGACCTCTGTTCTACAAACTAAAGTTGTAATTTTTGGCTATTGAATTTAATAATTAATGTCACACTGTAATGTGAGGTGCCAATATGCTGTGTTTAAATAAATGAAGCCGACCTGAATGATTGTCTCTTCCTCTTTATTTGCACTTTGTATCCAAGGTTAACCCGCTATGATTTATGCCGATTTATGATTTAAGCCATTGAACATCCTGCTTATGAAAATGATGACAAGTGAAGATTGATGTTTACGAAGGCCTCATTCACATCATGGTGCAGAGATGTTTTCTGCATGAAAACAATTGTTCTCTTTGTCCCCTGTTCACACCACAATGCTGGTATCACATGGGGATTTTTTTCTGTGCAGGAATCTGCTATGTGTATAAAACTCATTGCGATGTGCATGAAAACCGATATAAACTGATATCCTTGCAAGTGAAATCTGCGTGTTTATTCCCATCAGTTTTTCTGCACGTATGGTGTGAATGAAGCTTCAGTCTTGCACAGGTGTATCGGCTCCCCCCCCCCCCGTCTTGCAGGGTGTACTGGCTCCTCCCCCCCAGTCTTGCACAGGTGTACCGGCTCCTCCCCCCAGTCTTGCACAGGTGTACCGGCTCCTCCCCCCAGTCTTGCACAGGTGTACCGGCTCCTCCCCCCAGTCTTGCACAGGTGTACCGGCTCCTCCCCCCAGTCTTGCACAGGTGTACCGGCTCCTCCCCCCAGTCTTGCACAGGTGTACCGGCTCCTCCCCCCAGTCTTGCACAGGTGTACCGGCTCCTCCCCCCAGTCTTGCACAGGTGTACCGGCTCCTCCCCCCAGTCTTGCACAGGTGTACCGGCTCCTCCCCCCAGTCTTGCACAGGTGTACCGGCTCCTCCCCCCAGTCTTGCACAGCTGTACCAGCTCCTCCCCTCCAGTCTTCCACAGGTGTACCTGCTCCTCCCCTCCAGTTTTGCACAGGTGTACCGGTTCTTCCCCTCCAGTCTTGCACAGGTGTACCGGCTCCTCCCCTCCAGTCTTGCACAGGTGTACCGGCTCCTCCCCTCCAGTCTTGCACAGGTGTACCGGCTCCTCCCCTCCAGTCTTGCACAGGTGTACCGGCTCCTCCCCTTCAGTCTTGCACAGGTGTACCGGCTCCTCCCCTCCAGTCTTGCACAGGTGTACCGGCTCCTCCCCTCCAGTCTTCCACAGGTGTACCGGCTCCTCCCCCCAGTCTTGCACAGGTGTACCGGCTCCTCCCCCCAGTCTTGCACAGCTGTACCAGCTCCTCCCCTCCAGTCTTCCACAGGTGTACCTGCTCCTCCCCTCCAGTTTTGCACAGGTGTACCGGCTCCTCCCCTTCAGGCTTGTACAGGTGTACCGGTTCTTCCCCTTCAGTCTTGCACAGGTGTACCGGCTCCTCCCCTTCAGTCTTGCACAGGTGTACCGGCTCCTCCCCTTCAGTCTTGCACAGGTGTACCGGCTCCTCCCCTTCAGTCTTGCACAGGTGTACCGGCTCCTCCCCTTCAGTCTTGCACAGGTGTACCGGCTCCTCCCCTTCAGTCTTGCACAGGTGTACCGGCTCCTCCCCTTCAGTCTTGCACAGGTGTACCGGCTCCTCCCCTCCAGGCTTGCACAGGTGTACCGGCTCCTCCCCTTCAGGCTTGCACAGGTGTACCGGCTCCTCCCCTTCAGGCTTGCACAGGTGTACCGGCTCCTCCCCTTCAGGCTTGCACAGGTGTACCTGCTCCTCCCCTTCAGGCTTGCACAGGTATCGGCTCCTCCCCTTCAGGCTTGCACAGGTATCTGCTCCTCCCCTCCAGGCTTGCACAGGTATCGGCTCCTCCCCTCCAGTCTTGCACAGGTGTACCGGCTCCTCCCCTCCAGGCTTGCACAGGGGTACCGGCTCCTCCCCTTCAGTCTTGCACAGGTGTACCGGCTCCTCCCCTCCAGGCTTGCACAGGTGTACCGGCTCCTCCCCTCCAAGCTTGCACAGGTGTACCGGCTCCTCCCCTCCAGTCTTGTACAGGTGTACCGGCTCCTCCCCTCCAGTCTTGCACAGGTGTACCGGCTCCTCCCCTCCAGGCTTGCACAGGTGTACCGGCTCCTCTCCTGGATTGAAATGGCTTACTCTGTTTTCACTGCACACTGTGAACTTCAGCAAGTCCGACAGAGCTCCGACTCATTTCCTGGCTGGAGGACGTCCAGCATCATCCAGGTCTTTCCTCCCCAGCCTGACTTTCATTAGATTTTTAGTTCTTTAAAGCATGGATGTCTGTTCCACACAGACATCCACCCATCAAGGCATTCTCACATTGTGCATTAGAAGTCAGAGCTCCGCCTCATTTCCTGGCTGGAAGACGTCCAGCATCATCTAGCACTTTTCTTCCCAGCCTGCCTGTCCCCTGACCCTCCCCTTTCATTGGGTTTCAGTTTTTTCAGTCATGAAGGCTCGGCGTCACAAAGCAGTTCTCCCTAGGAACACCCGCTCTGCTAGTCTGACATCAATTCCTGTGATACTTGGGGCGTGAGTGGGATGGAGGAATATTATCAGTTCGGTTTTAGGGCCGGTTCACACCATCGAAAAGCAGTTTCTGTATGCATGTTTTGATGCCTTCCAGTGCGTTTTTATGCGTTCCAGTTTATTCCCCTCTTTTTCTTCAATATAAATAAGGATGTTCCGGTGTGTTTTACTGCGTTCCAGTACGGTGCAGTGCAGAAAAAATGCAGCATGTTCTAGTTTTTTTTCTAGAACTAGATTGCACTGGAACTGACTGCACTAGTGTGAACTATGCCATTGGAAACCATGTAACCTACTATCAATGCATTTTTCGTGCAGAAAATAAAAAACGCACTGGACTGCATGTGGTGTGAACTTGCTCTTAGAGAAATTTACACTATATTGCCCCAAGTATTGGGCCGCCGGCCTTTCCACGCACATGACCTTTAATGGCCCCCCAGTCTTAGTCCGTAGGGTTCAATACTGAGTTGGCCCTGCCCTTTGCAGCTATAACAGCTTCATCTCTTCTGGGAAGGCCGTCCACAAGGTTTAGGAGGGTGTCTATGGGAAGGTTGGACCATTCTTCCAGAAGCACATTTGTGAGGTCAGGCACTGATGTCGGGGGAGGAGGCCTGGCTCACAGTCTCCGCTCTAATTCATCCCAAAGGTGTTCTATGGGGTTGAGGTCAGGACTCTGTGCAGGACAGTCAAGTTCCTCCACCCCAAACTGGCTCCTCCATGTCTTTATGGACCTTGCTTTGTGTACTGGTGCGCAGTCATGTTGGAACAGGAAGGGGCCATACCCAAACTCTTCTCACAAAGTTGGGAGCATGAAATTGTCCAAAATGTCTTGGTATGCTGACGCCTTAAATGTTCCCTTCACTGGAACTAGGGGGCCAAGCCCAACCCCTGAAAAACAACCCCACACCATAATCCCCCCTCCACCAAACTTTACACTTGGCACAATGCAGTCAGGCAAGTACCGTTCTCCTGGGAACCGCCAAACCTAGACATGTTCGTCGGAGTGCCAGACAGAGAAGCATGATTGGTCACTCCGGAGAACACTGCTCCACGGCTCTAGAGTCCAGTGGCGGCATGCTTTACACCACGGCATCTGACGCTTTGCATTGCACTTGGTGATGTAAGGCTTGGATGCAGCTGCTCGGCCATGGAAACCCATTCCATGAAGCTCTCTACACACTGTTGTTGGGCTCATCTGAAGGCCACACCAAGTTTAGAGGTCTTTAGCTATTGACTCTGCAGAAAGTTGGCGACTTCTGCGCACTGTGCGCTTCAGCATGCACTGACCCCACCCTGTCATGTGACGTGGCCTACCACTTGGTGGCTGAGTTGCTGTTGTTCCCAGTTGCTTCCACTTTGTTATAATACCACTAACAGTTGAGCGTGGAATATTTAGTAGCCAGGAAATGTCACGGATGGACTTATTGCACAGGTGACCACCTATCACGGGACCACGCTTGGAGTCACTGAGCTCCTGAGAGCGACCCATTCTTTCACCAATGTTTGCAGAAGCAGTCTGCATGCCTAGGGGATGGATTGTATACACTTGTGGCCAAGGAGGTGATTGGAACACCTGAATCACATGATTTGGAGGGTGGGACAATACTTTTGGCAATATGGTGTAGTTTAAGGAAGTGGTGCAACATTCACACTGATACACTGCTCAAAAAAAATGAAAGGAAGACTTTTTAATCAGTCTAGCATCAAGTCATTAAACTCCTGAGCTATTGATCTGGTCAGGTAAGTAGCAGAGGGGATTGTTAATCAGTTTTAGCTGCTTTGGTGTTAATGAAATTACCAACCGGTGCACTAGATGGGCAACAATGAGACGACCCCCAAAACGGGAATGGTTTTACAGGTGGAGGCCACTGACATTTTTTCCCTACTCATCTTTTCTGGTTTTCTCTAGTTTTGCATTTGGCTAGGGTCGGTGTCACTACTGGCAGCATGAGGCCATACCTGGACCCTACAGAGGTTGCACAGGCAGTTCAACTCCTCCAGGATGGCACATCAATACGTGTCATTGCCAGAAGGTTTGCTGTGTCTCCCAGCACAGTCTCAAGAGCATGGAGGAGATTCCAGGAGACAGGCAGTTACTCTAACAGAGCTGGACAGGGCCATAGAAGGTCCTTAACCCATCAGCAGGACCGGTATCTGCTCCTTTGTGCAAGGAGGAACAGGATGAGCACTGCCAGAGCCCTACAAAATGACCTCCAGCAGGCCACTGGTGTGAATGTCTCTGACCAAACAATCAGAAACAGACTTCATGAGGGTGGCCTGAGGGCCCAACGTCCTCTAGTGGGCCCTGTGCTCACTGCCTGGCACCACAGAGCTGGATTGGCATTTTCCATTGAACACCAGAATTGGCAGGTCCACCACTGGTGCCCTGTGCTTTTCACAGATGAGAGCAGGTTCCCCCTGAGCACATGTGACAGATGTGAAAGGCTCTGGAGAAGCCGTGGAGAACGTTCTGCTGCCTGTAACATCATTCAGAATTACCTATTTGGTGGTGGGTCAGTGATGGTCTGGGGAGGCATATCCATGGAGGGATGCACAGACCTCTACAGGCTAGACAATGGCACCCTGACTACCATTAGGTATCGGGATGAAATCCTTGGACCCACTGTCAGACCCTATGCTGGTGCAGGGGGTCCTGGGTTCCTCCTGGTGCACGACAATGCCCGGCCTCATGTGGAGAGAGTATGCAGACAGTTCCTGGAAGATGAAGTAATTGATTATTATTATTATACAGGACTTATATAGCACCGGCAGTTTGCTCAGCGCTTTACATTATACCATTGAATGGCCCCCACGCTCGCCTAACCTAAATCCAATAGAACACCTCTGGGATGTCATGTTTCGGTCCATCCGCCGCCGCCAGGTTGCACCTCAGGCTGTCCAGGAGCTCAGTGATGCCCTGGTCCAGATCTGGGAGGAAATCCCCCAGGACACCATCTGTGGTCTCATTAGGAGCCTCCCCCGGTGTTGTCAGGCATGCATACAAGCACATGGGGGCCATACAGACTACTGAGGACCATTCTGAGTTGCTGCAATGAGATTTCACCAAAATGGACTCGCCTGCTGCATCATTTTTTCACTTTGATTTTCTGGGTGTCTTTGAATTCAGTCCTCTGTAGGTCGATCATTTTCATTTCCATCAAACGATGGGGCATCCTTATGTTCCTAGCACATCACCCGTCCATGTCAGTGTAGAGATTCAGCAGGAGATTCTTCCTCATTGAGATGATGGGTTTTCAAAGTGTTCCTTTCATGTTTTTGAGCAGTGTATGTTAGTAATGTGAAAGGAGACTGAGGGTCAGTTCACACCATAGAAACGCAGCATGGAGTTTTCAATGCATTCCAGTGCATATTTAATGCTTACAGATGCTTTTTTTTCTCAGTCCTTTTTTTTGGGTCATTTGGAGTGCAGTATGTTTTTGGTGCGTTTCACCACATTCCAGTACAGTTCTATGTAGGAAACAAATGCAGCCTGTTCTACTTTTTTTTTTTATTTCTGCAACCGGAACGCACTGGAACCTCCAGCACTGGTGTGAACCACGCCATTGACAACCATGTAACCTACTTTCTGTGCGTTTTGGATGCAGAAAAACAAACTCCCTGAAATGCATGTGCTGTGAACCAGCCCTAAAGGAGTGAGGGGAGGAGTAGAGAAATAGATTTGGGTGTCATCGGCATAGAGATGGTATTGGAAGCCATGGAAGGTTGTCAAGTGACCAGTTATAATAGGCTGCTGCATAATGCAAATGATGATAAAAAAATGCAATGCAGCCCATGCAAAAATGCACTGCAGCTCACCTCACCAGTGGATGCAACACTTAGTGCTGATGGGGGAGGAATCTGCCACTTCCGGGGCAAACAATCCGCATCAGGAGCGGCTTCTAAATAGCACCTTGCAGTACACATTTCTGGCCACAAGATGGCGCTGGTGTATAGGAAATGCGTCTAAATAGATCATTGCAGTACACATTTCTGGCCACAAGATGCCGCTGGGGTACAGGAGCTGCGTCTAAATAGCACCTTGCAGTACACATTTCTGGCCACAAGATGCCGCTGGTGTATAGGAGCTGCGTCTAAATAAAACCTTGCAGTACACATTTTTGGCCACATGATGCCGCTGGTGTATAGGAGCTGCGTCTAAACAGAACCTTGCAGTACACATTTCTGGCCACAATATGCCGCTGGTGTACAGGAGCTGCGTCTAAATAGCACCTTGCAGTACACATTTCTGGCCACAAGATGCCGCTGGTGTACAGGAGCTGCGTCTAAATAGAACTTTGCAGTACATATTTCTGGTCACAAGATGCCGCTGGTGTATAGGAGCTCTGCACGGAAGACACATCCGCGGGCTAAGGTTGCTATGGTTACCGTCTGTTGCCTCGGAAGAGACGCGGCCCGGATTGCGCTCCGTCCTCCGCTCCCGGGATCCGTGTGACTGCAGAGCGACTCGAGAACTCAGGTACGAAGAAGCGTACAGCTAGTTACAGGATTACACGTGACGCCGCCGTATTGTCAATGTAAAAGGCTTTTCGGTTGTATATTTTTGCTGACACCGATCTATCATACCTCTGTGGATTCCGTGTCAGCATTGTCTGCAACCTTTCCTTAGGATCCTATATGGCGTCCGCCATTTTCCTGGAGACCATAACCATAGATGTCCATAGGAATGGGCTCTGACAAAATGGCTCCTATATGGAGACATCCATGCTATAGCTTGTATGAGCTTATTC
Organism: Staurois parvus; assembly: GCF_062004578.1. Classification (NCBI taxonomy): domain Eukaryota; kingdom Metazoa; phylum Chordata; class Amphibia; order Anura; family Ranidae; genus Staurois; species Staurois parvus. The sequence continues at coordinate 717,952 of NW_028319291.1, read as the reverse complement.
GTTGTTTTTTTGTTGTTGTGTTTTTGTTTTTTATTAGGAGGGGGCTGTTGAATCAATTTTAGGTGTTCTAGGAACTCCAAAAATGAAGATCTCTGAATATAAAACAGGCGCGTTGTACCCGGAGTGTCTGACAGTTATATTTATAACACCGTCTGTGGCGTTGGATACTATGATTTTTCAGTCATAATAATTAAAATTAAACAATTTGTAATACTTGCTAAAAAAAAAAAAAAAACAAAGTATAAATTGTAGGGGCTCCTTACATTGGTGGTCAGAGGAGACGGGCCCCCTGACATTAACTCCTTTACGCCCCAGTAACCCATATCTGTTGCGGCAAAAAGCTGGGTGTTAACGCTTACACACCACACATGTGTGTCACTGGGCGGGCAATGTGCAGGGAGCGCGCTCACTGCGAAAGCTGCCAGAAAGGGCTGGAAATCCTGAGCAAACATCAGTAGCCAACAGGATCGGCTCCCGATCATGTGACCACTGTGACGGCCAATCAGATGATTGCCAATCCTTCCCAATTATTCTTTATTAAATATTCTTGCAATCATCGCTGATCCTTCCCAGAGTGTTAAGAACCTTTAGGACGATGCCAGGAATGGGCAGGAACGGGTTAATGGTCTGTGGTGAAGGACCCACTTTTATTGATGGTCATTGGAAAAGGGACCTCCTTACAATGGTGGTCATTAGAGAAGGGCCCTCTTTTATTAGTGGTAAGTGGTGAAGGACCCCCTGGCATCGTTGGTCAGTGCAGCAAGTCCCCCTTACATTGGTGGAGGCTGAGTGGTGGAGTTCTCTGACCACTGTATGCTGTCTGTGACTCTGAATGCCTCGGGCACTCCACCCAGGGGAAGGGGTGTCTGGAAACTGAAATCTGCTCTCTTGGAAGATGTAGAGGTAAGACAATCCTTTGAGGATTTTTTTCAGGCACAGGTTTCTATTCTGGACATTTGCAGCAGTAAGTCAGAGTGGTGGGAGCTTGTGAAACAAAGGGCGATCGGACTTTTCAAGGCCATAAGTAAGAAGAAGCAGCTTGGTATGTATATTGCCTACCAGCATTTGCGGAGGAAACTTGATCGTCTTGTCTCGTATGGAGGAGATCTCTGAAGTGATGCTTCTTCTTAGGAAGTGTCAATACGACTAGCATGCCTCCTTGGTTCTGGAGAGCGATTATGGGAAATATTACTCGCCTGATCCTTACCAGAACTGTAAGCAAGGCATAGCAGTTAAGACGGCCATTGGCCTGAAAGACAGTATGGGTTCCCTGGTGTCCAGATCATGGATCTTGGAGATCTTTGGGTCATTTTATGCAGACCTCCTGGGATGAAAGGACCTTAGCCGGGACAGGATGGAAAGCTTTCTAGATTCTACTTCAGGATTGGGAAATGGTACATTGCTTTTTATGAATTTGACAGAACCAAATTCAGCGGATGAGACAGGGCCGGATCGAGCCTGTCTGATGTGGGGGTGCAGTAAAAAAATGGTGGGGGGCAGAGGATAAAGTCATAAGTTTATAGGGCAGTGTACAGAGACCATTAGCTTGTAAGGCAGTGTGCAGGGGTCTGCAGGGCAGATAGGGGTCAGTAGAGCTGAAGAAGGGTTCAGTATAGTTTAGTGGCAGGTTAGTGTGGGTGGTAAAGTGGCAGTATAATTGCAGGTTAGTGCAGTATAATGGAAGGTTAGGGCAGTACAGTGACAGGTTAGAGCAGTATAGTGACAGGTTAGGGCAGTAAAGAGGCCGGTTAGGGCAGTATAGTGGCAGGTTTGGGCAGTATAGTGGCCGGTTAGGGCAGTACAGTGGCAGGTTAGGGGTAGTATAGTGGCCAGTTAGTGCAGTATAGTGACAGGTTAGGGTCGTACAGTGGCAGGTTAGGGCAGTACAGTGACAGGTTAGGGCAGTACAGTAGTCGGTTAGGGCAGTACAGTGGCAGGTTAGGGTAGTATAGTGGCCAGTTAGTGCAGTATAGTGACAGGTTAGGGTAGTACAGTGGCCAGTTAGGGCAATACAGTGTCAGGTTAGGGCAGTACAGTGGCAGGTTAGGGCAGTATAGTGACAGGTTAGGGTAGTATGGTGGCAGGTTAGGGTAGTATAGTGACAGGTTAGGGCAGTATAGTGGCAGGTTAGGGCGGTATAGTGGCAGGTTAGGGCGGTATAGTGGAAGGTTAGGGCAGTACAGTGGCAGGTTAGGGCAGTATAGTGGAAGGTTAGGGCAGTACAGTGGCAGGTTAGGGCAGTATAGTGGAAGGTTGGGGTAGTATAATGATAGGTTAGGGCAGTATAGTGACAGGTTAGGGCAGTATAGTGACAGGTTAGTGTAGTATAGTGGCAGGTTTGGGTAGTATAGTGGCAGGTTTGGGCAGTATAGTGGCAGGTTAGGGTAGTATAGTGGCAGGTTAGGGCAGTATAGTGGTAGGTTAGTGTAGTATAGTGGCAGGTTAGGGTAGTATAGTGGCAGGTTTGGGCAGTATAGTGGCAGGTTAGTGTAGTATAGTGGCAGGTTAGGGTAGTATAGTGGCAGGTTAGGGCAGTATAGTGGCAGGTTAGGGCAGTATAGTGGCAGGTTAGTGTAGTAGAGTGGTAGTCAGTGGAGAAGGACCCCTTAGGGTGTAGGGCCTCCTTGTATTGGTAGTCAGTGGTAATGGTTGGCCCCACTACAGAAAGCTAATAAGATAATAGCAATCATTAGTTACTTACCTTAAAGATTAGAGGAGAGGCCCTACTGATCCCACACCACCAAGTGAAGCCAGCCCTGGAACTTTGTAGGATCCCTCATGTTGGAGCTCATTCTGCCACTGGTCAAGGAACCCCCTAATAACCTCTGGGGGAATCCTGGTTGAGAAAGTTTTATGGAGCCCTTTACAAGCACTTCTCATGTTTTTCAGGTGATCTAAGTTCACCACCTTTACTGACAATAATCACTAAGATGAACGGAGGGTGGATCTCCCGAAGGATAACGCAGACAATAAAAACCTGAGAAAAGTTCTAAGCCTTCCACACTCTACCCAAAACTTAAAAAATTTGTTTTGGGTTTAGCCACAAATAAAATGTTGCACCACTGCAACGTTAACTGGATGCCACTGATTGGTTTCAGTTGTCTGGAATTGCTCCTTAATCTGCGGATATTTGACTTTTCACCGGAGACATAGAGATATGGAGTCTAACAAATGTAGATTTACAGGCCCAGCACAAAAGTGATCCTGAATGTTCATTGTAATTGTTGGCAGGTAATGGGTGACTGTTTGGTTTTTAGGCTCACCGTGAACATGGAAACAACTTTTCCAAAAATAGTGGAGACTCGGGAACCTTTGAAGGACCTGAGAGCCAGTGCTGAGGCTCTGGAGTTTTTTTCCAGAATAGGTGAGTCTTCAGCCCATATTGTGGACAGTAGTGTTTTATGTCAGACCAATCACAACCTTATGTGCAGTTTGGGATAGAATAAGAAAGGGCTAGAAACTCTTGTCAGGCTTTTATGGAGGTTTGTGTTCCTTAATGGGGACACAGACAAGCTCACTTGACAGGTTTTCATAAAAGTCCTCTATCCTACTGATACTCACCTCTGCCATACACAGGGTTTTTTTTCTCAGGGAATAGGTGCAGGAACTCCCCCCTTCTGAGTTGCTCTTTGTCTCCGCCCTCTACCCACCTCTGAGTACTGTCCCTTGGTTCCACCCCCTACCCACCTCTAAACACTGTCCCTTTGTTCCTGCCCCTACCCACCACTGATCACCGTCGCTAGGCTCCACCCCTACCCACCTCCGAGCACCGTCCCTTGGTTCAATCCCCTATCCACCTCTAAGCACTGTCCCTCGGTTCCACCCCCTACCCACCGCTGAGCACCGTTCCATGGTCCCACCTCTGGGCACCGTCCCTTGGTTCCTCCCCCTACCCACCTCTGGGCACCGTCCCTTGGTTCCACCCCCTACCCACCTCTGGGCACCGTCCCTTGGTTCCACCCCCTACCCACCTCCGAGCACCATCCCTTAGTTCCACCCCCTACCCACCTCCGAGCACTGTCCCTTGGTGCCACCCGCTACCTACCTCCGAGCACCGTCCCTTGGTTCAATCCCCTACCCACCTCTAAGCACTGTCCCTTGGTTCCACCCCCTACCCACCGCTGAGCACCGTTCCTTGGTTCCACCTCCTACCCACCTCTGGGCACCGTCCCTTGGTTCCACCCCCTACCCACCTTGGGCACCGTCCCTTGGTTCCACCCCCTACCCACCTCTGAGCACCATCCCTTAGTTCCACCCCCTACCCACCTCTGAGCACCGTCCCTTGGTTCCACTCGCTACCCACCTCTGAGCACCATCCCTTGGTTCCACCTCCTACCCACCTCTGGGCACTGTCCCTTGGTTCCACTCGCTACCCACCTCTGAGCACCATCCCTTGGTTCCACCTCCTACCCACCTCTGGGCACTGTCCCTTGGTTCCACCCCCTACCCCCTCCCAGCACTACCCTTTTTAAAGAATACAGCATCAGGTATAATTTTGTGCCACTAAGTAGTTTGTATGGAATTTGCTAATGATAACAAGAAAGACAGTAAAATAGATCCCCTACAGTGAGCAAGAATAGACCCCCCCACAACAGTAGACACCCCCCAGTAACAATAGACCCTCCATAGACAATAGACTACACCCCCCCACAACAAAATATCACCCAGCAACAATAGACCCCCATCAGCAACAACAGATCTTCCAACAGCCAGCAACAATAGACCTGTCCCTCAACAGTAGATCCATCCCAGCAAGAAATGACACCCCCCATCAACAATAGACCTACCCACAACAATAGAAACCCATGCAAAAATAGATCCTCCAGCAGCCAGCATCAATGGACTCTCCAGCACACCCCAGCATCCCTTGTGATTGCACACATTCGGTGTTGCGTTCTCCCACGCTCTCGATAAAAAAAAATAGCCTTGGTCATACACCCCTGGCATTCTATTTATCAGGTAAGGGGGAGCATTTGACCTCACCCCCAACCCTCCCTTCCAGGATGTCGTGCAAGGACCTGAGCAGCCAACAGCCTCGGCCAACACTGTCACAGGGGAAGGAAAGCAGCCCTGTGTAGGCTCTGACACTTACATGGGGATTAGACCCAGACAGAGGAACAAAGCAGTGGAGGACTCCAATATAGTAATCAATGGCTGGAGGGAGGGGGGGGGGGGTTCAAGAGAACCTGTCATATTACCTTTATAATTATAGTATTTTCTTTGTCTTGTCTGTCACTTTGAGCACCCTGTCCATTCTCTCCTTCCAGAGCCCAGTGATCTGGATCTCTGTCTCTTTCCGGAGTCTTTACAGACAGTATCAGATTCAGGAACGGAGGTCGGAGATTTCACTGTCAGCGTCCAACCTGCCTATTATGAACAGGATGGAGAAGAGGAGCAAAAATGTTTCCTGGTTCATGCCAGCAGTCACGGCACCATTGACGGTGTACCGTGCGGAACCTCCATAGTCGGTCAGTATATCTATCTCTATCTCTGAATGCAGCGCTGGTCATGTGACTCTGGGCAAGTTATAAGTACGACTTAACCCCCCTGGCGGTATTCCCGAGTGTAGCTCGCGGTAAAGTTTCAGTACCACAAGCGGTAACCCCGAGCCACACTCGGGCTTACCATGCGGTGCTGCTCCGGGATCTCTTCTTTTCTTACCTTGTCCTGCGCTCCCGCGATGTCCCTCCTGCAGTGTCCCCTGTAATGTCCTCCGGCCGATGCTGGCATCTGTCTTCTGGGTTCAGTTCCCTGCGACGTCGGGATGTACGGGGGACGGAACGGCGGGAAATTTGAAAATGACAAAAAGTGACATTCAATAAATTCACTAAAATCTGATAGTATTCCATTACTGTATCAAACCATTTCACATACATTTTGTCCCGAGTGCTTTGTCCGGCGCCCTGCCTGCATTTTTACTGTTCTTTCTGCCTGGAAACTGAGAAACGTCCATGGCGTCCAAAAGCGTCCCTTTAGGTCAAAAGCGGTTTTAGACCGGCTAGAGAACAGCGATAGTAAATCAGAACCACTTGCAGAATTGAGTGATAATGATTCGTGGAGGAAATTCCTCATCAGACACTGAAAACGATTTTGCGACTTTGCTCAGCAATGTGCGAACTTGGCGCTATATTTCAAATTTCAGTGTTTTTGGTTTGATTATATTATTGAATTAAATTTATTATTATGATTATTTATTAAATTATAATTTATGATTTCGTGTTTAAAATTTTATCATACCCGGGATGTTTACTAGACTCTTGTTCGGACAGATTTCAGTGAGTTATTCCTAAAAATTACAGCCTACAATAAAAAAAATACCTATTTCCATGCAAAAAAATGTAGCGCTTTGAGCACAGAAATATGGACATAATCAGACTGCTAGGGAGGTTAATATTGAGTGTGCTGTTCAGAGGTGGGTTGCTGGTCAACAATGGATCTCTTCAAACCAAATATGCATGCAGAGATATTTAATTTTTCCAAACATCAATTGGATGTTTTCTAAGAGAATATAAGATAAACGGGTTACAGCTGAAAATAATACATAGTCCTCATACACACGGGATGTTTTTACAGCGGCTGTTTTTGGCTTTAGGCGTTTTTTTCTACAGCCAGTAAACTCCCCGGCATGTTCTCCTATGTGTCCATCCCCAGCATGTTATCCTATGTGTCCATCCCCAGCATGTTATCCTATGTGTCCATCCCCAGCGTGTTATCCTATGTGTCCATCCCCGGCGTGTTATCCTATGTGTCCATCCCTGGCATGTTATCCTATGTGTCCATCCCCGGCGTGTTATCCTATGTGTCCATCCCCGGCGTGTTATCCTATGTGTCCATCCCCGGCGTGTTATCCTATGTGTCCATCCCCAGCGTGTTATCCTATGTGTCCATCCCCGGCGTGTTATCCTATGTGTCCAGCCCCAGCATGTTCTCCTATGTGTCCATACACAGCGTGTTATCCTATGTGTCCATCCCCGGCATGTTCTCCTATGTGTCCATCCCCGGCGTGTTACCCTATGTGTCCATCCCCGGCGTGTTATCCTATGTGTCCATCCCCGGCGTGTTATCCTATGTGTCCATCCCCGGCGTGTTATCCTATGTGTCCATCCCCGGCGTGTTATCCTATGTGTCCAGCCCCAGCATGTTCTCCTATGTGTCCATACACAGCGTGTTATCCTATGTGTCCATCCCCGGCATGTTCTCCTATGTGTCCATCCCCGGCGTGTTATCCTATGTGTCCATCCCCGGCGTGTTATCCTATGTGTCCATCCCCAGCATGTTATCCTATGTGTCCATCCCCGGCATGTTATCCTATGTGTCCATCCCCAGCATGTTATCCTATGTGTCCATCCCCAGCATGTTATCCTATGTGTCCATCCCCAGCATGTTATCCTATGTGTCCATCCCCGGCGTGTTATCCTATGTGTCAATCCCCAGCATGTTCTCCTATGTGTCCATACACGGCGTGTTATCCTATGTGTCCATCCCCGGCGTGTTATCCTATGTGTCCATCCCCGGCGTGTTATCCTATGTGTCCATCCCCGGCGTGTTATTCTATGTGTCCATCCCCGGCGTGTTATCCTATGTGTCCATCCCCGGCGTGTTATCCTATGTGTCCATCCCCGGCGTGTTATCCTATGTGTCCATCCCCAGCATGTTATCCTATGTGTCCACCCCCGGCGTGTTATCCCATGTGTCCATCCCCGGCGTGTTATCCCATGTGTCCATCCCCGGCGTGTTATCCTATGTGTCCATCCCCGGCGTGTTATCCTATGTGTCCATCCCCGGCATGTTATCCTATGTGTCCATCCCCGGCGTGTTATTCTATGTGTCCATCCCCAGCATGTTATCTTATGTGTCCATCCCCAGCGTGTTATCCTATGTGTCCATCCCCGGCGTGTTATTCTATGTGTCCATCCCCAGCATGTTATCCTATGTGTCCATCCCCAGCATGTTATCCTATGTGTCCATCCCCAGCGTGTTATCCTATGTGTCCATCCCCAGCATGTTATCCTATGTGCAGGAGCAGGATGCCAGCACAATGACTGCTGCCCCCCGCCCCGGAGAAGTAAAGTGAGTATCCCCGAAGCAACTGCGCATGTGCCGGTTTCAGGACGAAGAAGCCGATCGCTGGCTCTGTGCTAAAGTCGGAGATCGGCTTCTTCGGCCTGAATCTGGAATATGCGCAGTTGCTTCAGGGGATACATATCTTCAAGGGATACTTATTTTACCGCTACACCGGCACCTCTCTGGAGGGGTGACACCACGTGTTACCGCATCGGGTGACACCAACCCTAGGGAAGCTTCTGAAATGCAGCATACCAGTGTTTTTGGAAGTTGTTTTTTTTTTTTCAGCAAAAAATAACTATTTTTTTTGTTAAAAAATGCAAATGCAGCTAAACGCTAATGCCAAACCGCTAAAAAAACACTGACGAACTCGTGTTTTTAACGTGATTTTAGACAGCTAACGCTACCAGAGTTATTAGAATGCCCTGTGTGCATAGAGCTATATTATAAAATTGATCCAGAGATTTTTCTCCAACTGCCACTAGGGGTCAGAATGGATTTGTTTTCTGGATAAATGAAAGTCAGGTAAGCTTCGCTGTACTTCTGCGGTAAAGCAAGGTGTACTCTACATTGTAAATGTATTTATTAAGGTGGACCTGCAGTGAATGTTAACTAAACATTACATAAAATACATATCTAAAAGCAGTATTAACCACTCGCCCTCCTGAGGATTGCCCCCCCCCCCCCCTGACCAGGCCATTTTTTGCGTTATGGCACTTCGTTACTTTAACTGACAATTGCACGGTCATGCAACGCTGCACCCAAATTAAATTTACGTCCTTTTTTTTCCCACAAATAGAGCTTTCTTTTGGTGGTATTTGATCTCCTGTACGTTTTTTATTTTTTTGTTCTATAAAAAAAAAAGTCCGACAGTTTTGAGAAAGAAACTATATTTTTGACTTTTTGCTAGTAAACATGTCCAGTAAGAGAATTTTAAAAGTCAAATTTCATCATACATTTAGGCCAAAATGTATTCTGCTCCATGTCTTTGCAAAAAAAATATCCCAATACATGGAAATTATTTGTTTTTTGTGAAAGTTATAGTGTTTACAAATGGCGGTATATATACTGGGATTTATTTATTTTTTTCATTTATACTAGTAATGGCGGTGACTTGGTGTCATTGACATCACTAGTGACACCAATATAGTGATCAGTGCTAAAAAAAAAAGCACTGACACTGTACTAATGGCACTGGGCAGGAAGGGGTTAACATGAGGGGCAATCAAAGGGTTAACTGTATGCTGGGAGTGTTTTACTAGGGGGCAGGGGTGTGTTCTTTACTGTAACCACACTGCTCTGGATGGCTGTGCTGTTCAATGTGCCCAAGCTGACAGGGAGGAGAACTGTTAGTAAAAAAAAAACAGTCCTCCTCCCCGTCGGTGATCATCGGATCATCGAGTAATTACCGGCCAGGGCCTGGTGATTGACAGCCGCGGCTGTGAATGGCGGTGTAGGTAGGGCGCATGTGCAGCTATATGTACGTGGTTTTGCGCACCTGTGCAGCCCTGTAGTAGTATTTCTGCTATAGGGCAGCCGGGAAGCGGTTAAACCCATAACCAAAAATGTAATATATTGCAGCTTACCAGTCATTAGATGTGGTTACTGCATTAGTTTTCTTCTATTTTCACCTGGTGATCTGGCCAGTAACACAATTCCTGTATTAAAGCGCCTCCACTCTGGATGACGAAGACAGCAGCATTGTCAGCCTGGAGGGAGGGGAGTGTTAGATGGACTAGCAGATGTAAATACACTAACAAATTGAAGCCAAACTCCAGCTCACACTTTATAGGCAGTTACAGCAAATATTTTTTTTTCCTCTTGGGATAAAGGTTTTACTTAAATAAATAAAACCTGATTATTGTAAGCACCCCTGTCAGCGGTAAATGTTTTTTCTTACCTTTCTAACTGCTTCATCTGCAGGAGAGCTTGAGCTGTTGAAAAACAACAAACTTACTGGCAGGATCACCAGGTGAAAAAAAAGGAAAGCAAGTCTAAAAAAGAATACTAATGCAGCCACCACATCTAAGAATTGGTAGGCTGCAATATAATAAATGTTTGCTTTTGGGTTTAAAGTGTTACTAAACCCCGGACCCTGCATTCACTATATCCGCTCTCCCCGGACCCTGCATTCACTATATCTGCTCTCCCCGGACCCTGCATTCACTATATCTGCTCTCCCCGGACCCTGCATTCACTATATCTGCTCTCCCCGGACCCTGCATTCACTATATCCGCTCTCCCCGGACCCTGCATTCACTATATCTGCTCTCCCCGGACCCTGCATTCACTATATCTGCTCTCCCCGGACCCTGCATTCACTATATCCGGTCTCCCCGGACCCTGCATTCATTATATCCACTCTCCCCGGACCCTGCATTCACTATATACGCTCTCCCCAGACCCTGCATTCACTATATCTGCTGCCCCCAGACCCTGCATTCACTATATCCGCTCTCCCCGAACCCTGCATTCACTATATACGCTCTCCCCAGACCCTGCATTCACTATATCCGGTCTCCTCGGACCGTGCATTCACTATATCCGGTCTCCTCGGACCCTGCATTCACTATATCCGCTCTACCTGGACCCTGCATTCACTTATCCACTCTCCCCGTACCCTGCATTCACTATATCTAGTCTCCCCGGACCCTGCATTCACTATATCCGCTCTCCCCAGACCCTCCATTCACTATATCTGGTCTCCTCGGACCCTGCATTCACTATATCCGGTCTCCCCAGACCCTGCATTCACTATATCCGCTCTCCCCGGACCCTGCATTCACTTATCCACTCTCCCCCGGACCCTGCATTCACTATATCTAGTCTCCCCGGACCCTGCATTCACTATATCCGCTCTCCCCAGACCCTGCATTCACTATATCCGCTCTCCCCAGACCCTGCATTCACTATATCTGCTCTCCCCGGACCCCGCATTCACTATATCTGGTCTCCCCGGAACCAGCATTCACTATATCCAGTCTCCCACAGTACACAGAACATGGAAATGCAATTATTTTAGTAAATATAAACTGCTAAATACCTTTTCTCATCAGCAGTATATAGCAGTTTTGTGACTTCTATCAGTGTTCAGCAGAACACTGGTTAAATCATGTAGGAGGCATTTTCTTTCTGCTCTAGGAGGATGCAGAACCCCTGACCTCTGTCTGGACAGTACTGATTGGCCCTGTGTTGATCACGTGCACTCTCTCAAGAAAACAAAAACATCTCTAGCAATACACACCAAACTGAGTATGTGCAGAGTGACTCCAAACGATATGTCTTATCAGGAGATAAGGGGGACACTGAAAGAAGGAGAGGATCAGAGGAGACAGGATCAAACAGACTTTTTACACAGTGCAGAGGATTAACCCTTTAGGTTCCACAGTGAGTATAACAAACATACTTTACTGCATATACAGACTGATTTCACTGTTGTGGGTATAGTAACGCTTTAATACTGCTCTAAGTGTATAAACAAGGCATAAAATATATATATTAATGGCAGAATACCCCAACGTCCTTTCCATGGCAGAGCTCATGTGCCAGGCCCAGCAGTAGAACATAATGGTGATCCCAGGTACATAAGCCAAACTAGAGACAATGGCAGTTGTCATTCTTCATGGCACATCCAGAATGGCTTCAGGGGACTTCACACACAGCACAGAGGTCCTTAGACTTCCACTATGGACTTAAAGTATAACTAAAGGCAAAACTTTATTATTAAGTTTTGAATAGAGTGGAGATGGATTAGAACCCCTGTGAGCCTTTATTTCTATCTGTGTCCCCATTAGGGAGATTCATCCTCTCTGTTTATCCTGTGTATTATTATCATTGAAAGTCCAAGTAAAAGAAAATCCTAAATTTTAGGTTGTCCCCAGGAAAGTAATAGAGGGGAAATCTTCTAATGGGGACACTAGTTTTGGTGACCTTTGGGGTCCCCAAGCAATTCCCTTAATTTTCAGGGATTTCCTCTCACTTCCTGTTTTGGCTATGGGACAGGAAGTGAAGGGAAATCTCCACAATGGGACACTGATGGCAAAAAAAAAAAAAAACTGACGGGTTATATCCCTCCCTTACTCTATTCAATATGAAAATAACAAAATTGCCTGTAGTTCTACCTTAATGTTTCTGCCTCCACTCACAAAGGACAGTTGGCTGGTTTGTTTTATGGAAAAGTCAACAGGGTAAGGTGACACCATCATTCGCTTGTGATGCTGATCTAATGTCCGTCTATAACATATCCAGCGTGCGTGCTGCTTGTTGGCTGCTGTGGTGCGAATTTTTGGTTGACTGGTTTTGGTTTGTTGCAGCTTATGTTACACCGAAGCTGGAAACCCTAGAACAGCATCTTCATGAGTATGTCAAGGTAAGGCCTGATTCTTTCACCCAGTGATTACAGGATCTTAGGCCCCTTTCACACATTTTTCAGGGGCATTGCAATGCATTGCCACATGTGTGTTCAGGTATATGCTTTGCCGTAAATCTGACCTCCAGTCTTGCACAGTTACATCAGCTTATCTCCTGTACTCAGGGCCTGTGGATAAAGGGGTATCCTTCTGTACGGGGCCCAGGCAGCTGGGTGATCGGCACAGCGGGCAATTGCTGGAACAGATCCCCTGTATGGCTCTCCCTGCAGCAGCTGAAAGCCGGCTTCTTATACTCTCCTGCTGGTCTTTGGCTGCTGCAGAGAGAGCCACCTGATCAACACCCTCTCCACCTGCCCTCGCTGACTCTTCTCCACCTTCAACTCCCTGCTCTCTCCCCCCCCTCCTCCACTCAGTACCTCACTTACCGCCCACGAGATTGCCACTCATCTCCACAACAAGATTGACGCAATCCGCAAGGACATAATCAACTTGCAATCTACCTCCCTATCTAGCCTCCCCCCTTCCATCACCCCCTCATCTCTCCCCTCCTCTGACCTCGCAACGGCACTGCCCCCCACCACACCCAAGGCCCTGCCTACCGTAACCCCCCCATCACTGCACTCCTTCAGCCCTACTACCACTGAGGAAATCACCAGAGTCTTCTCAGAAGCCCGCCTCACTACCTGCCCCCTGGACCCTATCCCCTCTCAACTCCTCCGGTCACCCCCCTCTTCCCTCATCCGCTCCCTTACCCACATCTTCAATCTCTCCCTCTCTACTGGCGTCTTCCCCTCCCCCCTAAAACATGCGCACATCACCCCCATACTCAAAAAGCCCTCCCTGGACCCCACTGACCTCAACAACCTCAGACCAATTTCCCTGCTGCCACTCACTTCCAAGCTCCTTGAGCGCTTGGTCTACGATCGCCTAAGCGCCCACCTAACTGACAGCAACCTCCTTGACCCACTACAGTCCGGCTTCCGTCCCCTACACTCCACCGAAACTGCCCTCCTCAAAATCACCAACGATCTACTAACCGCCAAAGCCAAAGGCGACTACTCTGTCCTCCTTCTCCTTGACCTCTCCGCGGCCTTTGACACAGTCGACCACCCCCTCCTCCTTAATAAACTACTCTCCCTTGGCATCAGAGACACCTCTCTCCTGGTTCTCGTCCTGTCTATCCCAACGCTCCTTCAGCGTTTCCTACAACGGTGCCACCTTCTCTTCCCTCCCCCTCTCTGTTGGGGTCCCCCAGGGCTCTGTCCTTGGACCCCTTCTCTTCTCCATCTACACCTCCTCCCTTGGCAAACTCATACACTCCCATGGCTTCAACTACCACCTCTACGCTGATGATACTCAAATCTACCTATCCACCCCTCACCTCACCCCCACATTCTCCGCCCGCATCACTCACCTCCTAAACGACATCTCTGACTGGATGTCGCTCCATTTCCTCAAGCTCAACCTCTCCAAAACCGAGCTTCTCGTCTTTCCCCCTTCCCGCGCCCCCCGCCCATCCTTTCCATCACTACCAACAACACCACCATCAATCCCGCCCAGCAAGCCAAGGTCCTTGGCGTCATTCTGGACTCAAACCTTTCCTTTCAACCTCATGTCAAATCACTTACAAACACATGCAGGCTCCACCTCCGGAACATCGCCAAGATACGCTCCTTCCTTACCCCAGACACCACTAAACTACTCGTACACTCCCTGATTATCTCACGCCTTGACTACTGCAACTCCCTCCTCACCGGCCTACCCCAATGCAAACTCTCCCCGCTTCAGACCATCCTGAACTCAGCTGCCTGACTCATCCACCTCACCAGCCGCGCCACCTCTGCCACCCCCCTCTGCCTCTCCCTCCACTGGCTCCCCATTGCCCAATGCATTAAATTCAAACTACTCACTCTGACCTATAAGGCCATTCACAACACTGCCCCTAACTACCTCACCAACCTGATTCCCAGGTACCACCCTACCCGTACCCTTCGCTCTTCACAGGACCTCCTTCTATCTTGTTCCCTGGTCTCCTCCTCCCCCGAACGACTGCAAGACTTCTCCAGGTCCTCCCCCATCCTCTGGAACTCACTACCCCAATCCATCAGACTGTCACCTTCCCTCCTCACCTTCAGGCGCTCCCTGAAAATCCACCTCTTCAGGGAAGCCTACCCCACCCTCACCTAACAGCCGCTGCCCTTCCCTCCTCCTACCACTCCATCCCCCACAGCCATTTCCTCCTGTACCTCTACCCCCTCCCTCCTAGATTGTAAGCTCGAAAGAGTAGGGCCTTCTTACCCCTTGTGTGCTGTTTGATGTTACTGTACTGTTTCATGTATTGTCCCCCCCTCTATTGTACAGCGCTGAGCAAACCCTTTGGCGCTATATAAACTCGATAAATAAATAAATACAGGGGATCATGGGGTAATTGCACCATTCCCGGTTCACCAATCACCCTCCCTGTGCCCCCCAGCAACAATATATCCCACCATTCAGTAGATCCCCCAGCAACAATAAACCCCCCCATCAGCAGATCCACTCTAGCAATAGACCACCTCCCTCATCAGTACACCCCCTCCGCTCAGCAACAATAGATTCCTTCATGAGTAGATCCTCCCAAGCAACAATAGACCTCCCCTCAGGGGCGGACTGACCATTTGGAAACTCTGGCACTGCCCGAGGGCCCGGGGTCAGTAGGGGACCCCATGAGATGCCCCTGGTACCTTTTTCATAGGCTTTTTTGAGTTTGGGTAAGGACACAGGGGTCCCATGATCCCCTATTGCCCGGGGGCCCCATGAGTTGTCAGTCCGCCCCTGACCCCATCCTTTCTATATAACAGAGCTATGTTGTAAGCCATTCTGAAACATTTTTTTGTTCTATCTTTCAGCTTAAATCACATTCTCTTGACAAGAAAATTCATATGAAGAGACAAGGAGACAAGCTAGTGATCAACAGAGTCATTACAGAGGGCCAGGTGAGGTATTAGAAATATTATAACTCTGATCATTGTGGCCACGGAGTCCCGGGTTCACATATCACATGGGTTCTCTCTAAAAGTTTAGTCAATATGTCTAGTTTAGTTTCTACCTAAAGCTGACTTCTCTCTGTATCAGTATATGTACCACTATGTGTACAGGAAACACGCTTGATTTACTAAAGGCAAATAGACGGTGCACTCTGCATGTGCAGTTGCTCCAGAGCTTAGAAAATGAGATGAAGCTTCACTTCATACCCAATCACATGCAAGGAAAAATTAAAAAAAAACAGCAATTGGATAATGGAAGTCAGCAGAACTTTCCCTCATTTATTAATAAGCTCTTGAGCAACTGTGTAAAAGTGCACAGTCTACACTTACCAGCCAGGTCCACCTTGCTAGTCCCGGGTTGGACCCCCTTTTTCCTTCAGAACTGCCTTCATTCTTCGTGGCATAAGGTGTTGGAAATGTTCCTCAGAGATTTTGGTCCATATTGACATGATGGCATCATGCAGTTGCTGCAGGTTTGTCGGCTGCACATTCATGATGCGAATCTCCCGTTACACCGGATCCCAAAGGTGCTCTATTGGATGGAGATCTGGTAACTGTGGAGGCCATTGGAGTACAAGGACCTCATTGTCATGTTCAAGAAACCAGTTGGAGATGATTTGATCTTTGTGACATGGTGCATTATGCTGCTGGAAGGAGCCACCAGAGGATGGATACACTGGACTCATATACAGTGAGGAACAGAAGTATTTGAACACCCTGCGATTTTGCAAGTTATCCCACTTAGAAATCATGGAGGGTCTGAAATTCACATTGTAGGTGCATTCCCACTCTGAGAGACAGAATTAAAAAAAAAATTCAGGAAATCACATTATATGATTTTTAAAGAATGTATTTGTCTTGCACTGCTGAACATAAGTATTTGAACACCTGAGAAGATCCGTGTTAATATTTGGTACAGAAGCCTTTGTTTGCAATTGCAGAGGTCAAACGTTTCCTGTAGTTCTTGACCAGGTTTGCACTGCAACAGGGATTTTGGCCCACTCCTCCACACAGATCTCCTCTAGATCTGTCAGGTTTCGGGGCTGTCACTGAGCAACACGGAGTTTCAGCTCCCTCCAAAGATGTTCTATTGGATTTAGGTCTGGACACTGGCTAGGCCACTCCAGAACCTTGATATGCTTCTTACAAAGCCACTCCTTGGTTATCCTGGCTGTGTGCTTCGGGTCGTTGTCATGTTGGAAGACCCAGCCACGACCCATCTTCAATGCTCTGACTGAGGGAAGGAGGTTGTTGCTCAAAATCTCACAATAAATGGCCCCATTCATCCTCTCCTTAATACAGTGCAGTCGTCCTGTCCCCTTCGCAGAAAAGCACCCCCAAAGCATGATGTTACCACCCCCATGCTTCACAGTAGGGATGGTGTTCTTGGGATGCAACTCATCCTCCTTTTTCCTCCAAACACGACGAGTGAAGTTTAGAGCAAACAGTTCTACTTTGGTCTCATCTGACCACATGACTTTCTCCCATGCCTCCTCTGGATCATCCAGATGGTCATTGGCAAACTTCAGACGGGCCTGGACATGTGATGACTTGAGCAGGGGAACCTTCCGTGCAATGCATGATTTGAAACCATGACGGCGTAGTGTTCTACTGACAGTGACCTTTGAAACTGTGGTCCCAGCTCTCTTCATATCATTGACCAGCTCCTCCCTTGTAGTTCTGGGCTGATTCCTCACCTTTCTTCTCATCAGTGATACCCCATGAGGTGAGATCTTGCATGGAGCCCCAGTCCGAGGGAGACTGACAGTCGTCTTTAGCCTCTTCCATTTTCTAACAATTGCTCCAACAGTTGATCTATTTTCGCCAAGCTGCTTGGCAATTGCCCCGTAGCCCTTTCCAGCCTTGTGGAGGTCCACAATTTTGTCTCAGGTATCTTTTGACAGCTCTTTGGTCTTGCCCATGGCAGTAGTTGGCGTCTGACTGACTGTGGGGTGGACAGGTGTCTTTAAAGAGCTCAGACAGGTGCTACTAAGTTAGATTAATGAAAAGAGTAGAGATGGACTTTTTAAAGGCACAGTAACAGGTCTTTTAGAGCCAGAATTCTTGCTGTTTCTTAGGTATTCAAATACTTATGTTCAGCAGTGCAAAAGAAATAAATTCTTTAAAAATCATACAATGTGATTTCCTGAATTTGTTTTTTTAATTCTGTCTCTCAGAGTGGGAATGCACCTACAAATTGGGAGAACTTGCAAAATCGCAGGGTGTTCAAATACTTCTGTTCCTCACTGTAGGGATGGACATGGTCAGCAACAATACTCAGGTAGGCCGTGGCGTTTAAACGATGCTCAGTTGGTACTAAGGGGCCCAAAGTATGCCAAGAAAATATCCCCCACACCATGACACCACCACCACCAGCCTGTACCAGGGATACAAGGTAGGATGGATCCATGCTTTCATGTTTTTTACACCAAATTCTGACCCTACCATCTGAATGTCGCAGGTGAAATTGAGACTCATCAGACCAGGCAATGTTATTCCAATTTTTGTGGGCCTGAGTGAATTGTAGCCTCCGTTTCCTGTTCTTAGCTGACAGGAGTGGCACCCGGTGTGGTCTTCTGCTGCTGTAGCCCATCTGCTTCAAGGTGCGACGTGTTGTGCGTTTAGAGATGGTGTTCTGCATACCTTGGTTGTAATAAGTGGCTATTTGAGTTACTGTTGCCTTTCTATCATCTGGAACCCAGATGATAGGTCTGTCTGCCCATTCTCCTCTGACCTTTGACATCAACAAGGCATTTTCATTCACACAACTGCCGCTCACTGGATATTTTCTGTCTTTCAGACCATTCTCTGTAAACACTAGAGATGGTTGTGCCTGAAAATCCCAGTAGATCAGCAGTTTTAGAAATACTCAGACCAGCCCGTCTGGCACCAACAACCATGCCACAATCAAAGTTACTTAAATCCCCTTTCTTCCCCATTCTGATGCTCGGTTTAAACGTCAGCAAGTCTTCTTCACCACGTCTAGATGCATTGAGTTGCTGCCATGTGATTGGCTGATAGAAATTCGTGTTACCAAGCAATTGAACAGGTGGACCTAATAAATTGGCCAGTGAGTGTATTTGCCTTCAGTAAATCAGCCCCACTGACTTATTATTATTCACGCCAATGACAAGCCAATTACAGCGGTCACATGATCTAAAACCCTGCCCTGCCTTCCGGCATCTGAAACTCCCTAAAGGGCCAGGAGGCAGGGTGTTAATGGGTTAAGGTATAATGTATAACATGGTACCAAGTCATAGACAATCTGTGCATGAGTAAACCACAAGTCCCATCCACTGCCGTGGCAGAAGTACTTGTAGTTATCAGTGGAACACAAGCACTCCATCCATCGATACATCTTTCAGTTGTCTAATGGAAAGTCCATATCTCTGTATGGACAAGTGTGACGGGATTCACTTTGGGTGAGGGGCGCATGGAACACAGCTCACTTTGGAGAGGTGGGGAGACCCCTGTCTCAGCTCCCCATATCCCTCTTATGTGTAAATCGCCCTGTGCCTGTTAGGGGTACAGGGTGATCTGTCCTAATATTGTGTGGGGGTTGTTGATTGTTTAATGCCATGTGGTTGCATCCCATTGTTCTATTGTTTGTCTGGTTTGGGAGCAAACTATTATTGGATGTATATGTGTATGTGTATTAGCTTAGTGGGAGAGTGTCTCCAGGAGCCCAACCCCCTGATGGGACTGTCTGTTGGTGTGTCTCTTGTTACTAAATGTAGATTGCCCCGCCCTGTGTCATTATGCAGGGAGGGGGGATTGTCCCCTGAGTGTATATATCTTGTATCTGTGTTCAAATAAACTAGTCTACCTCCTGGTTTACTTCAAGACTGGTGTCATCTAGTCTTGTATGGTCTGCTGTGGTGTCTGTTGTCAGTGTTCGGGCAGGGAAGCGGTATTCTAACGGAAGTACTCAAGCGCAGTCAGGTTCCGTTACAAGGAGCTGGAGGAAGAATTTGCAGGAGCCAGTGCGTTCCATCCACTGTTTGCAGTTGCAATGCTTTGCAGGCTTGTTTACTAAAAAATAATAATTGCAACATTGTTCTGCAATTGTGAGTGTAATGATTAATATTAGCATTATTATATATATTTTTTTTTTTTGCAAAAGGAGGAGTTAGCCTTTAAGCAGGGGCGCAGATGCCTGTGCTGCTGAGGTAGTACACAATTTTTTGGAGGGCACAGTTTGGCCATTTAGCCTTGAGTGATAAAGAACCTTGTTCTCATATGTATATACATACATATTATATAGAGCAGCCTTTCTCAATGCTTTAAAGCTGCCTTTTTCAACCAGGGTGCCCAGGCACCCTGGGGTGCCTTGAGGTTTCTTCAGGGGTGCCTTGGCAAAATGTCTAAAAATTGCCCAAAACTTATATACAAGCCAGCGGGTGGAACAAGCCGGCCTTTTAGTTACACAAAGCCACAGGTTTTCATTGCCCACCATTATGACCTTCTAGCCGCCGGCGTCCTGACAACTAGTGACATCATCAGTTGATAAGGAGGATGTCAGATGCCTGCACAGCATCCTAGTTTGACCCTCCCCCGCCCCTCTCCATCAGTGCTGGGGTCACATTAGCTCAGTGATGGAGAAAAACTGAGGGAGAAGAGAAACATGTGCAAAAGTGAATTTGCTTTGGAAGAATAAATCACCTCTAATGTTGAGCGTCCTACATGTGTGGATGCTGCTGTTAGAATAGTTTTTTACATTTTAGAATGGGGTGCCTCAAGACTGTCCATAATTTTAAAGGGTGCCTCGGGACTGTCCATAATTTTAAAGGGTGACTTGACTGATAGAATGTTGAGAAACTGTGATATCCACTTGCCCTCCTGAGGATTTACCCCCCTTCCTGTCCAGGCCATTTTTTGCGTTACGTCGCTGTGTTACTTTAACTAAAAAGTGCGTGGTCGTGCAACACTGCACCCAAATGAAATTTACCTTCTTTTATTTTCCTACGAATTGAGATTTCTTTTGCTGGTATTTGATCGCCTGTGCATTTATTTTTTTCTCTATAAAAACAAAAAAGACTGAAATTTTGAGCAAAAAAATATATATTTTTGTCTTTTTGCTATTAAACATGTCCAGTAAAATTTAAAAAATCTAATTTCATCATAAGTTTAAACCAAAGTGTATTCTGCACCATGTCTTTGCTAAAAAAAAATCCTGTGTACAGCCATCCAGAGCAGTGTGCCCGAGCTGACAGGAAGGAGGACTGTTATTAAACAAAACAGTCCTCCTCACCGTCGGTGATCATTGGAAATCACCAGGCGCCAGTGAATAATTGCCGGCCAGGGCTCGCTATACAGTATCTCTGCTGTAGGGCACCAGGGAAGCAGATATAGAGTACATAAAGTACTATAAAGAGATGACTGTGGAAGGTATTGTGCATTAGAGTGGAAGGCTAGCTCAACACACATATGTTTTTTGAACAGATTCCTCAAGCCATGCTATACAGCATGAATCTCTTGCTGCATGTTTTATATTATGACAGCCAGTGTCAGAGATTGTCAGAATACTCAAACAGTGGCTGCATCTGATTGGATACAACTACTCTATGGCAGCCCACCGCTTCAATTTCTCAGTCAAAGGATGTCGGGTGGGAGGTTTCATCAGAAAGTGTATGGCTATCTTAAAGCGGAGTTCCACTCACACTGTGAAAAAATAAAAGTCAGCAGCTACAAAAACTGTAGCTGACGATTTTTAAAATACAGCCACTAACCCGCGGTATCCTCCCCGCAGCATGTTTCACCGGCCATACAGTGTTCCTGGCATCAGCATCTTCAGTGTGGGCACCTGGCTGAGACAGCTTGCGGCTTCACAGCCTGGTGCACACTGTGCATGTGCTTTCTGAATGGTCCCGTAGTCTTCTGGGACCCATCACCTGTCCCAGAAGACTATGCGGAGGGAGGACAACGTCTGCTTCTGATCGCCCAGGCGGAAGTGGGAGCGAGTACCTGTCAATTTCCTCAAAGGTGTCAATCCTTAACGGGGAGCGGGGGACCAGTCTTTAACCACTTGCTGAGTGCAGATAGCCAAACGATAGCGCACCTGGTGATCTCCGTGATCGCTGTGTCCTATGGACACAGCTGATCACGTGATGTGGTAAAAGGCCAATCACAGCAGCCTTTTACCATGTGATCAGCTGTGTCCAATGACACAGCAGATCACCGGAAAATGCAGTTGCCAGTTATCGGCAACTCATCCTCATGCTGTCACAGCGTGAGGAAAGTACTGCCGATAACCGGCAACTGTCAGAGAACGGATCGGCACTGATCATCAGGGCACTAATGATCAGTGCCCAGCAGTGCCACCCACCAGTGCCACCCACAAGTGCCCAGCAGTGCCGCCCACCTGTGCCCATCAAGGCCACCCACCAGTGCTGCCCAGCAGTGCCGCCTATTAGTGCCCATCATTGTTGCATATCAGTGCCACCTATCAGTGCCCATCATTGTTGCATATCAGTGCCACCTATCAGTGCCCATCATTGTTGCATATCAGTGCCACCTATCAGTGCCCATCATTGTTGCATATCAGTGCCAGCTCATCAGTGCTGCCTCTCAGTGCCCGTCAGTGCAGCCTCATCAACGCACATCAGTGAAGGAGAAAAATTGCCTGTTTGCAAAATTTTATAATAGAAACAAAGAAAAACTTTTTTTATTTTTTCAAAATGTTTGCCATTTTTTCGATTATAGCGCACAAAATAAAACACCCAGCAGCGAGTACATGCCACCAAAAGAAAGCTCTATTTGTGAGAAAAAAATTATAAAAATTTCATATGGGTGCAATGTTGCATGACTGCGCAATTGTCATTCAAAGTGCGACAGCACTGAAAGCTGAAAATTGACCTGGGCAGGAAGGGGGGTATAAGTGCCCAGTAGGCAAGTGGTTAAAGCCGAACTTCCCCTTTTGGGTGGAGCTCCGCTTTAACATCCTTTGACGTCAGTAATTGCAATGTTAATGCCTTTAATATATAACAGTAACATAAATATATGATTGCGGTTGGGATATTTGAGTATAATATATAATAATTACAACCGCTTAATAAGAAGTGTTATTCATGGCTAGCACTGGTAATAAATTGCTGTTGTCTCATTATAGCAAATGCAGCAAGAAACATCATCACATGACCTGAGCTCGCTGAGCGGGTTTATTTCTGAAGCATCAAACTTGCTGATTATGCGGCTTATGGTGAGAATGAAGAATAAGGAACACTTGGACTTCCTAGCCTTCGACACAGAGATGAACTTGTGTATTTCTTCTTATGTGAGTAATAGGGTGACAGATGTATAACACAGACAAAGAGTCGTTAAAAACATGCTTCAGGCATAGCTGTGCATCAAAGATGAATGAGGAAGGGAAGCTCCTAGTGGCTCGGAGCTCACACAGGGATCAGAGTTCCCCCAGCTTCACATGTGTCAGTGTTATGCTGATCGCTAAGTACCAACTCACATAAGAGCAGTTTTCTCTTCTTCAGTCCTCCCAAGACCTCTAGTTCCCGTGTCACCTCCTCCTATGCTTGCCTCCAGGACTTCTCCCGAGCTTCTTCCATCCTATGGAACTCCCTACCCCAATCTATCTCCTAAGCTATCCACCTTTAGACCTTCCCTGAAAAACCTACTCTTTAAAGAAGCCTATCCTGCTTCTATCTAATACACTGCATTTTTCCATCTCCATCAGCTCATCCCCCACAGCTATTACTGTTTGTATTACTTGACCCTCCCTCTTAGATTGTAAGCTCCCAGGAGCCGGGCCCTTTGTTTCCTCTTGTACCAAATTGTATTGTAACTGTAGTGTCTGCCTTCATTTTATAAAGTGCTGTGCTATATACATCCTGTATTTTAATAATAATCTCCAAACTGTGACCTATGGGCTGCATGTGACCCTTTGCTTGCCTTCATCTGACCCCTGGAGCACAATTCTTCCCACTGACACATAGTACTATTATTCCTCTGGACTGCAATGACAAGGCACCATTCCTTCAACTGGCACCAAAAGTGGGGCATTATTCCTTCCACTAAAACCAACGATGGGGCACTATTCTTTTCACTGTTATAAACATTGGAACACTATTTCTCACAAAGAAACCAATGATGGGGCGCTATTTCTTCCACTGACACCAATGATGGGGCACTATTTTTTCCACTGACACCAACAATGGGGCATCATTCCTTCCACTGACACCAATGATAGGGCACTATTCCTTTCATTGACACCAATTCTGGGAAACTATTCCTTCCACTGACTCCAATGATGGGGGGGGGGGCACTATTTCACCCATTGACACCAGTGGTGGGCACTATTCCTTCCACAGACACCAATGATAGGGTACTATTCCGTCCACGGACACCAATGATGGGGCACTATTCCTCCCACTGATACCAATGATGGGGCACTATTCCTCCCACTGACACTAATGATGGGGCACTATTCCTCCCACTGACACCAATGATGGGGCACTATTCCTCCCACTGACGCCAATGATGGGGCACTATTCCTCCCACTGACGCCAATGATGGGGCACTATTCCTCCCACTGATACCAATGATGGGGCACTATTCCCCCCACTGACACCAATGATGGGGCACTATTTCCCCCACTGATACCAATGATGGGGCACTATTCCTCCCACTGACGCCAATGATGGGGCACTATTCTTCTCACTGACACCAATGATGGGGCACTATTCCTCCCACTGACACCAATGATAGGGCACTATTCCTCCCACTGACACCAATGATGGGGCACTATTCCACCCACTGACACCAATGATGGGGCACTATTCCTCCCACTGACACTAATGATGGGGCACTATTCCTCCCACTGACACCAATGATGGGGCACTATTCCTCCCACTGACGCCAATGATGGGACACTATTCCTCTCACTGACACCAATGATGGGGCACTATTCCTCCCACTGACGCCAATGATGGGGCACTATTCCTCCCACTGACGCCAATGATGGGACACTATTCCTCTCACTGACACCAATGATGGGGCACTATTCCTCCCACTGACACCAATGATAGGGCACTATTCCTCCCACTGACACTAATGATGGGGCACTATTCCACCCACTGACACCAATGATGGGGCACTATTCCACCCACTGACACCAGTGTAATTATTCACAGTATACACTAATAGTCACTTTTAAGTTATTCTTAACACTATTAATTGTTATTTTGGATTTACTTATTAGACGGCAATATCCAGGGTAGCGCTGCACCAGTTTATATATGTATTTTTCTAATTAAACAAGTGCGGCTGTGAAAGTCATAAAACAAAGAAAGTGTTCATATGATGGTGAGGGTCTGACAAACAATGGTCAGAAAATTGTGCCGCAGGATCTGCAGGAAGCCCCATTTAACCACTTCCAGTCCGGACACTTTTACCCCCTTCCTGCCCAGGACAATTTTCAGCTTTCAGTGCTATCATACGTTGAATGACAATTGCGCGGTCATGCAACACTGTACCCATATGAATTTTTTTAGCATTTTTTGAGACAGATAAAGCTTTATTTTGGTGGTATTTATTCACCACTGGGATTTTTATTTTTTTTGCTATGTAAATTAAAAAGTCCAAATATTTTGAAAAAAAGTGTTTTTCTTATAAAATTTTTCAAATGAATAGTATTTCATCATAAATCTTGGCCAAAATTTATTCCGTTATATTTTTAGTAAAAAAAATAACCCAAATTAGTTTATAACCATAAATTATAATTTTTAAACTTTTTTTATTTTATTTTATGTTTATTTTTTTACATACTGTCACCCTAGCAGTACAGTGTCACCATGGTGACACTGTACTACTTGTGGGGGGTGAAGATTTTTTTTTACACTGATTGCTTTTACACCCATAAAGGATGTAAAAGCAATCATTTCTCCTCTCTGGCTGCATTCTTGCAGCCATTGAGAATTACTGAGTGAGCTGTGATTGGTCACAGCTTGTCACATGGTACAAGGCTGTTGTGAATAGCCCTGTACTATGTGACCTCTGTGATCATTCACAGATTTCACACATAGTAAGCAATGATGTCACAAGTGACATCTTGCTTACTACTCTGCATGTGATCACTGATTGGCGAATCAATGATCATATGATCGGGACCTCGTACAGAGGTCCCGTCCGATGATCAGTGTTCCACTGTGTCCGGAGGACACATCGAGCACCGGATCACGGTGCTGCGCGCTCCCAGGGAGCGCGCACAAGCAGGGTGCAGGGAGGCCGTTTATAAATGGCCACCCGACCCTGCACTGCCACCATCCGGCTGTTTATATACAACAGCCGGACGGGAGGTGGTTAAGTGGACCAGACAGATAGCATGGGAAGAAACTCCCTCCTCTGGATCTGAGACTTTCACAGCCGCACTCGTTCTGTCTGTCTGGTGTTACTAAACCCACAATAAAATCAGTCTGTATATGCAGTAAAACATGCTTGCTATACTCACTGGAACCTAAGGGGTTAATCCCCCACATTGTGTAAAAAGGCTGTTTGATCCTGTCTTCTCTGATCCTCCCCTTCTTCTACTGTCCCCAATCCATCTGCTGATAGGACAGAGAGGGCAAGCTGCACATGCTCAGTTTGGTGTGTATTACTAGAGAGGGGTTTTTATTGGAGGAGAGTGAATGTGATCAGCACCGAGCCAATCGGTGCTATCCAGACAGAGGGTCAGGGGTTCTGCAGCCTCATAGGACAGTCAGGGGAGAATGAAAACTCCTCCTACAAGCTTTAAGCAGTTCTCTGCTGGACACTGATAGAAGTCACAAGACTGCTATATACTGCTGATGGGAAAAGGTATTTAGCAGTTTATATTTACTGAAATAATTGCATTTCCATGTTCTGTGTACTGTGGGGGACCAGATATAATGAACCAGGGTCCGGGGAGACAAGATATAGTGAATGCAGGGTCCGGGGAGACAAGATATAGTGAATGCAGGGTCCGGGGAGACAAGATATAGTGAATGCAGGGTCCGGGGAGACCAGATATGGTGAATAAGAAAAATTAATAATAGCGCCTATGGTCAAAATTGTATAACTTACTAATAGTGTACCAGCTGCAAAAAACCACCATATATAAAGTGTACCAATTAATAAATAATTTGCGCTAGTAAATATATATAAATATATGTAAAGAAATCATCAAATCATAAGTCCAGAAAAATATATATATACCAATACCACAGAAAAATATAAAAAACTTTTTAGGTGCAAAAAAAAAACTTTTGTGCAAAAGGAGTGTCTCAATATAAAAAAGTGTCTCAATATAAAAAAATTTCACCAAAAAACCTTGATAATATAATGGCAGATCATCCATAAAAATATCTTCAGAAACGGAAGCTCTCCAACACACCGATCCTCATCGATCGAAATAACAGGACGAAAAACTTTGTAGTTAATCGAAAATCCACTTCTCCAATAGAAAAAGGACCACCTTCAAACGTATCCATGGGGGGAAATGCCAAGCACTCGAGAGAAACAGAAAGACTTCATGGTGCAATATTATAAAAACCAATTCCTTTATTAGATACTCATTGCACTTACTCAAGAGGTGTCCCAGCCGACACCAGCATCAACAGCATCAACAGCAATCACATAAACGAGCCTGGCTACTCAGCACATGTGCAATAGCTGGCAGTCAAAAACGTAATGACATCACATCAATCAAGCTCCCCCATTGGGCGGAGCTTGATTGATGTGATGTCATTACGTTTTTGACTGCCAGCTATTGCACATGTGCTGAGTAGCCAGGCTCGTTTATGTGATTGCTGTTGATGCTGTTGATGCTGGTGATGCTGGTGATGCTGGTGATGCTGGTGTCGGCTGGGACACCTCTTGAGTAAGTGCAATGAGTATCTAATAAAGGAATTGGTTTTTATAATATTGCACCATGAAGTCTTTCTGTTTCTCTCGAGTGCTTGGCATTTCCCCCCATGGATACGTTTGAAGGTGGTCCTTTTTCTATTGGAGAAGTGGATTTTCGATTAACTACAAAGTTTTTCGTCCTGTTATTTCGATCGATGAGGATCGGTGTGTTGGAGAGCTTCCGTTTCTGAAGATATTTTTATGGATGATCTGCCATTATATTATCAAGGTTTTTTGGTGAAATTTTTTTATATTGAGACACTTTTTTATATTGAGACACTCCTTTTGCACAAAAGTTTTTTTTGCACCTAAAAAGTTTTTTTATATTTTTTTTTATATTTTTCTGTGGTATTGGTATATATATATTTTTCTGGACTTATGATTTGATGATTTCTTTACATATATTTATATATATTTACTAGCGCAGATATGGTGAATGCAGGATCCGAGGAGACCGGATATGGTGAATGCAGGGTCCGGGGATACCAGATATAGTGAATGCAGGGTCCGGGGATACCAGATATAGTGAATGTAGGGTCCAGGGAGACCTGATATAGTGAACGCAGGGTCCGGGGAGACCAGATATGGTGAATGCAGGATCCGAGGAGACCGGATATGGTGAATGCAGGGTCCGGGGAGACCGGATATAGTGAACGTAGGGTCCGGGGAGACCTGATATAGTGAACGTAGGGTCCGGGGAGACCTGATATAGTGAACGTAGGGTCCGGGGAGACCTGATATAGTGAACGTAGGGTCCGGGGAGACCTGATATAGTGAACGTAGGGTCCGGGGAGACCAGATATAGTAAACGCAGGGTCCGGGGAGACCAGATATAGTGAATGCAGGGTCCTGGGAGACCGGATTAAGTGAATGCAGGGTCCGGGGAAACCAGATATATTGAATGCAGGGTCCAGTGAGAGCGGATATAGTGAATCCAGGGTCTGGGGAGACCAAATATAGTGAATGCAGGGTCCTGGGAGACTGGATATAGTGAATGCAGGGTCCTGGGAGACCGGATATAGTGAATGCAGGGTCCAGGAAGACCGGATTTAGTGAATGCAGGGTCCGGGGAGACCAGATATAGTGAATGCAGGGTCCTGGGAGACCAGATATAGTGAATGCAGGGTCCTGGGAGACCAGATATAGTGAATGCAGGGTCCTGGGAGACCAGATATAGTGAATGCAGGGTCCTGGGAGACCAGATATAGTGAATGCAGGGTCCTGGGAGACCAGATATAGTGAATGCAGGGTCCTGGGAGACCAGATATAGTGAATACAGGGTCCGGGGAGACCGGATATAGTGAATGCAGGATCCGGGAAGACCAGATTTAGTGAATGCAGGGTCCGGGGAGACCAGATATATAGAATGCAGGGTCCGGGGAGAGCGGATATATAGAATGCAGGGACCGGGGAGAGCGGATATAGTGAATGCAGGGTCCGGGGAGCAGATATAGTGAATGCAGGGTCCGGGGAGAGCAGATATAGTGAATGCAGGGTCCGGGGAGAGCGGATATAGTGAACGCAGGGTCCGGGGAGAGCGGATATAGTGAACCCAGGGTCCGGGGAGAGCGGATATAGTGAACGCAGGGTCCGGGGTGTATATGGTTTCATCACTTGAACTTGACCTTAACTCCTGTATTCTGTGCCTTGCTCATCTTATGTTTTATTCTGTATGTTCCAGAGTGACCTCGGATCCCATCCCCAGGTTATCGGGAAAGACACAGTGGAGGTTTATGGCATAGAAAGAACGATTTACTCTGAGGATATCCCTAACACTTGGCAGTACTACTTCCTATCAGACGGGTAATTGTGAAGAGCTTGTACCTTTATCCATCTCACTGTAACCAGATTGGTTTATTCTGGCTTGTTTTTCCCCAAGCCTTACTTCATAGAAGTCATTCATTCCACATAATGCACTGATGATACCTAACAAGCCATGCTGATATAAGAATCAGTCACGGCATTCTTGCCATGGCAATATAGGGATACACCCTCTTGCATTGATGATGGCGGGAGTGGCATCATTGCCATGAATTTCTTTCCTTTGTGACAAAGGGGATCTGTCCTCATTTTAATAATGATGGCTATACATTGCTGCCATGACAATGGAGATATTGAACCTCCTTGGCAAAGTAAGAATCTGTCACAAAACCATTGCCATGATGAGAGGAATGTACCCTGGTGCCATGTCATTGGAGGAATCTTCCCCTGTACTTGGAAGTGTTTATACATCCTATTATTGGCCTGCACAGCAGAAATCAGACCAAGTGGACGGCTTTGCATTGCAAGCTGCTCAGATTTCTACTGCACTGCATAATAATGTCACTCTAACATGTTTCAGGTACTGGGAGCCAGAGAAGAAGTATTTTAGGCAGTTTGTAAAAATGAGAATAAGAGCACACAGTGAATAAGACGATTATTCTAATTCAGTGAGCAGGGAGGTGACAAGGCAAGACGCAGTGCCGCCATAGTGAATAGTGGCACTACCCTACTGAATTATAAATTCTTAATAGTAACCTCCGCCCCCCTCCGTTACCTTAACCTAACGTGTGAACATCATCCTTTTGATTTAAAATTCAAATAAAATGATTTAAAAAAAATAACAATCCTTTAAAATATAAAGGACAAGTTTACTAATTCTCAAAAATCTTCCAGCCCCTTCCCCTAAATTATGATAATGGGACCATTCCCAAATGCTTACTTCTGATGGCATCTGCGGCCTCCTGCATTTTTTACATCCCACTGCACAAAAATCTAGTGTTGGGCTGCCTATTCCTCAGCACTAATGTCCTATAGACTTGAATGCGATATACCTGTACAGCTGGAGCATCACCACCATTACTAGTATTAAAAAAAAAAAATCCAGTTTATATATCATTGCTCATAGACGCTATACCTTTTGCACAAACCAATTAATATACACTTATTGGGATTTTATTTACCAAAGTCATATAGCAAAATATACTTTAGCCTAATTTTATAAAGAAATTAGATTTTTTTTTATTTTTTTTATTGAATTTGTTGTAAAACAGAAAATATTGTTTGTTTTAAAAATGTTCAGTCTTTTGTCATTTATATAATAAAACATAAAAAAAAAACAGTGGTGATCAAATACCACAAAAGAAAGCTCTATTTGTGTAAAAAAAATTATAGAAATTTCATGACCACGCAATTGCCACATAAAGTAGCACAGTGCTGAATAGCAAAAAAATGCCCTTGTCATGAAGGGGGTAAAATCTTCCAGAGCTTAAGTGGTTAAACTTGACAGTTTTAGTCTTGAAAATTATAATCAGGGCTTTTGCTGTAAAACAAAGAATTATTAAATGGAGTGCCACACAGTACAGTTCAACCTCCCTGGTGGCATTCCTGAGTGTAGCTCGGGGTAAAGTTTCAGCACCACAAGCGGTAACCCCGAGCTACACTTGGGAATACCCTGCAGCGTTGCTCCGGGATCTCTTCTGTACTTACCTTGTCCTGCGCTCCCACAATGTCCCCCCTGCAGTGTTCCCGGCAATGTCCTCCGGCCGATGCCGGCATCCGTCTTCCGGGTTCCTTTCCCTGCGATGTCGGGATGTACGGGGGACAGAACTGGCGGGAAATTCAAAAATGTGAAAAAGTAAATACATTAAAATCTCATAGTATTCCATTACTGTATCCAACCATTTCACATACATTTTGTCCCAGACGTGTCCTGCCTGCATTTTTACTGTTCTTTCTGCCTGGAAACTGAGAAACGTCCATGGCGTCCAAAAAGCGTCCCTTTAGGTCAAAATCGGTTTTAGACCGGCTAGAGAACAGCGATAGTAAATCAGAACCACTTGCAGAATTGAGTGATAATGATTCGTGGGGGAAATTCCTCATCAGACACTGAAAACGATTTTGCAACTTTGCTCAGCGATGTGCGAACTTGGCGCTCTATTTCAAATTTCAGTGTTTTTGGTTTGATTATATTATTGAATTAAATTTATTATTATTATATTATTATTTTTTATGATCATTTATTAAATTATAATTTTGTGTTTCAAGTTTTAACATACCCGGGATGTTTACTGGACTCTTGTTTGGAGAGATTTCAATGAGTTATTCCTAAAAATTACAGCCTACAATAAAAAAAATACATATTTCCATGCAAAAAAATGTACCGCTTTGAGCACAGAAATACTGACATAATCAGACCACTAGGGAGGCTACAAGTAGATTTATCAAATGTTCAATAAATGTGTTGCCAAAAATGGAAACATTTACCTTTACTCAGCTATGAGTTAGACGACACTATGACAATGATCCGACCAACCAATCCTTTAATTTTCTTCCCTTTTTTCAGGCATTTGGCTAGTCGGGTCCAGGTCGGCTCTCCTGTTTTCGTCAAACTAATGGAAATGCCCATATTGTCCGAGCCAGGTAGGACAAATGTGTCATCTGGGGATTTGCTGAACTGTGAAAGGGTTGAAACAGTGAAAGTTTACAAAACATATTCAATTGGTACTAAAATTATTATTATTATTATACAGGATTTATATAGCGCCAACAGTTTGCTCAGCGCTTTACAATATAACGGGAGACAATACAGCAACAATACAGTTCAATACAAGAGGGTTAGGAGGGCCTGATCCTGGGAGCTTACAATCTAAGAGGGAGGGGCTAGTGGTACAAAAGGTAATAACCGTGGGGGGATGGACTGGTAGGAGGAGTAGAAGATTCTGTTATTATCTGAGGGCAGGATAGGCTTCCCTGAAGAGATCGGTTTTCAGAGATCGCCTAAAAGTGAGCAGAGTAGGCTCTGATAAATTGGGGTAGAGAGTTCCAGAGGATGGGGGAAGCTCTGGAGAAGTCCTGGAGACGAGCATGGGAGGAGGAGACGAGGGAGCTAGAGAGCAGGAAGTCGTGCTTATCATGTCCTTTGTGCAAAATTCACCTTTTGATGGAAGTGTTAGTTTTGCGTAGTGTCGTCTTTGATCCACCACAATGGAAGCAGTGGTCTTTCTGCAGTGGTCTGACACACCTCTTTGCTGAGACAGACGTATAGCTCTGCAATCAGCAATGATCACGCTCTCTAATAATTGGAGAGCCCCAGCTCAACAAGGGGAATGTCAATGCTCTGCAGGGAGACCACTGATTCCACACAAAGAACAAGGGACCAACTCTGCAGTATGCTGGCAAGGGACAAGGCTCCTCCAATCAGGCTGTCATCAGGCTGTCATCAGGCTACCTTCTAAAGAAAACAAACTGTAATGCAGGCCATACACCAGTTGAATTCCGAACAAACTTTCTTTAGAAAATCGGAACTTTTGTGCGTTTTGTAATCCGATGGCGCCACCATTGATTTTGAAATTTGACCAACTAAGCCTTTAATGTCACCTCATGTTGCTACAGAGAAGAATGTTCATGGCCAAGAATTTTCATTTCATTCCAGGTCACCCCTCACGCTCATTTCTTTTCCAATTACATTTCTCGCACGATTCTCCCATCATTGATTAGAAATTTGTTCCTTTTTCAAAAAATTTCCAACATGCCCGATCACTCAAATTCGATGATCACTTGAAAATTGGCCATTGATGTGGATCACTAATGGTGCAAAATTTGAACGAAAATTCTTAGAAAAACATTTTGAAAGTAAATTCTTTCAGTATTCAACCCATGTATGGCTGGCTTAAGACATTGCACAGCTTTTTGTTTTGATACACCTGATACAGCTGCTTTCATCTGACAGTTTAGTTAGGCTTTAAAGTGACCTTGTTGTATTAGAAGCTTTGGAAACACTATGGTCTAACAGGCTAGCTTCAGACCTATGCCTTGCAAAACACACATTTTGCCAGGTTTCTGCAATTCATGGTAACACGTGACATTTTGTGTGCTGCATTTATTTAGAATGACACCTCAACAAGCAACACACCTGCAGCACACATGCAAATGCTGCAGGTATAGTTTTTGGTTCAGAGGCTGCGTATTGATGTATGAGCTATCTTAGTGAACCTGTCACCTATTTAAAGGGAAACTGAACTCTGTAAGTTGTGTCAAAACAAAAAAGTCAGACAAAGGGCAAATACCTAGTCACCAGTATTGTTTGTGGGCTCCCTGCAGCTGATGTTTTCCCCATTATTGATTTACCGTGTCTTGTTCTGCACTGTGTGTCTGTGTGGAGGCAGCCATCTTGGTAAAGATGGGGCTTTGCTTCATCAAATCACAGCCTCCAGCAGTGCCAGATCTAGCCTCTCTGATCTGGGGTGCAGTGAAAAAGTCAGCGGCATAATGTCAGCTCTGTATGTGTGTGTCACTGATAGTCTGTCACAAAGACTCATGACCTGGGAAACACTATTATGTATTAGGTTTTCATTAGATTAGGAAAAACCTGGTCCCCCTTTACATCAAAAGTCCTCATCAATGTCCTGGTTTACATCATGGCTACTCATTAGAGTCCCCCTTATATCAGGTGTCCCCATCAGAGTGCCCCCTTATATCAGGTGTCCCCATCAGAGTGCCCCCTTATATCAGGTGTCCCCATCAGAGTGCCCCCTTATATCAGGTGTTCCCATCAGAGTGCCCCCTCGCTTCAGAGTTCCCATCAGAGAGCCCCCTTCCTTCAGGGTTCCCATCAGAGTGCCCCTTATATCAGGTGTCCCCATCAGAGTGCCCCCTTGCTTCAGGGTTCCCATCAGAGTGCTCCCTTACTTCAGGGTTCCCATCAGAGTGCCCCCTTATATCAGGTGTCCCCATCAGAGTGCCCCCTTATATCAGGTGTCCCCATCAGAGTGCCCCCTTGCTTCAGGGTTCCCATCAGAGTGCTCCCTTACTTCAGGGTTCCCATCAGAGTGCCCCCTTATATCAGGTGTCCCCATCAGAGTGCCCCCTTATATCAGGTGTTCCCATCAGAGTGTCCCCTCATTTCAGGGTTCCCATCAGAGAGCCCCCTTCCTTCAGGGTTCCCATCAGAATGCCCCCTTATATCAGGTGTCCCCATCAGCGTGCCCCCTTGCTTCAGGGTTCCCATTAGAGTGCCCCCTTACTTCAGGGTCCCCATCAGAGTGCCCCCTTATATCAGGTGTCCCCATCAGAGTGCCCCCTTATATCAGATGTCCCCATCAGAGTGCCCCCTTATATCAGGTGTCCCCATCAGAGTGCCCCCTCTCTTCAGGGTTCCCATCAGAGTGCCCCCTTGCTTCAGGGTTCCCATCAGAGTGCCCTCTTATATCAGTGTTCCTAATAAAGTCCCCCCCCCCCTTTACACCGATTGTCTTCATCAGAGTTCCCCGTCCATATGATCAGTTATCCCTATCAGAGTGCCCTCTTACATCAGGTGTCCCCATCAGAGTGTCCCCTTATTTCAGGGTTCCCATAAGAGAGCCCCCTTCCTTCAGGGTTCCCATCAGAATGCCCCCTTATATCAGGTGTCCCCATCAGCGTGCCCCCTTGCTTCAGGGTTCCCATTAGAGTGCCCCCTTACTTCAGGGTCCCCATCAGAGTGTCCCCTTATATCAGCTGTCCCCATCAGAGTGCCCCCTTATATCAGGTGTCCCCATCAGAGTGCCCCCTTATATCAGGTGTCCCCATCAGAGTGCCCCCTTATATCAGGTGTCCCCATCAGAGTGCCCCCTTATATCAGGTGTCCCCATCAGAGTGCCTCCTTATATCAGGTGTCCCCATCAGAGTGCCCCCTTATATCAGGTGTCCCCATCAGAGTGCCCCCTTCCTTCAGGGTTCCCATCAGAGTGCCCCCTTATATCAGGTGTCCCCATCAGAGTGCCCCCTTGCTTCAGGGTTCCCATCAGAGTGCCCCCTTGCTTCAGAGTTCCCATCAGAGTGCCCTCTTACATCAGGTGTCCCCATCAGAGTAGCTTGTTATATCAGAGTGCCCCCTTACATCAGGTGTTCCCATCAGAGTGCCCTCTTATATCAGTGTTCCTAATAAAGTCCCCCCGTCCCCCCCTTACACCAATTGTCTTCATCAGAGTGTCCCCATTCATATGATCAGTTATCCCTATCAGAGTGCCCCCTTACATCAGTGTCCCTAGTAGAGCCCCCTACATAAACTGTCCTCATCAGAATGTCCCCTTACATATGATCAGTTATCCTTAGAGTGCCCCCTTACATCCGGTGTCCTCCTCAGAGTGCCCTCTTACATCAACTGTCTGCAGCAGACTGGCTCATGGATCAGTGGATACACTCTGAGACCTGGGGAGGTACAGGTAAAATCGGGGGGGGGGGGGGGGTTGGGTTGCACCGCCCACCTTGGCACCCCCTACCCTAGATCAAGCCCTGGCAAAAGTCATGGTAAGCAGCACGGTAGTGACGTTACCAAATCTGACTCCAAACCTCCTGGGACTAGCAGCGGCAGCAGTGTCTGAGGTCTTACACTGCAGATATACTTCAATGAGGCTGTGAGTACAGGAGTGCCTAGGCACCTTCACATACAAAGAAGTGTTTTGCTATTTTCCAGAGGAATTTCAGATAAAAGGTACATTTTTCATAGTCATGAAGAAGCAGAATTATTATTTCTAAACATAGCAAATTTTCACTTTTGGAGTTTAGTTCCACTTGAAAATATTGGTGCAAACCATGATAGCAGATAAATGTTAAAGCAGAACTAACATCTGCCGTTACTCGCTGCGATCAAACAGGCGATTTATTGCAGAAGATACATACAGGGGTTAATATACTAAAACTGGAGAGTAAAAAATCTGATACAGCTGTGCATGGGAGCTAGTCAGCTTAAAAGTCCTCATGCATAAGGGACATTTTTGCAGCAGCTGTTTTTGACTTTTGATGTTTTTTTTCTATATCCAGTAAACTCCCCAGCATGTTCTCCTAGGTGTCCGTGCACATAGATTGTAATCAACGTTTTTTGGCTGGAAAAAAAACCCTGGACTAGCGGGCTTTTTTAGCTGGAAAAATGCTCTAATGCTGAAAAATGCAGCTAAACACGGTAAACTGCTGCAAACCGGCATTTTTGGACTTTTTTTCAGCCAAAAAAAAATAATTTTTGTAAAAAGAAAAAAGCTAAAACTGCAAACGCGGCAAAACGCCACTAAACGCTAATGCAAAAACGCTAAAAAACTCACATTTTTAACATGACTTTACACAGCTAACATTACCAGCGTTATCAAAACACCCCGTGTGCAGGGAGCCTCAAACTTCAGCTTGTTCAATTAACCTCCCTAGCGGTCTGATTTGTCAGTATTTCTGTGCTCAAAGCGGTACTTTTTTTGCATGGAAATATGTTGTTAATTTATTGTAGGCCTGTAATTTTTAGGAATAACTCACTGAAATCTGTCCGAACAAGAGTCTAGTAAACATCCCGGGTATGATAAAATTTGAAACACGAAATCATAAATTATAATATAATAAATAATCATAAAAATATAATAATAATAATACATTTAATTCAATAATATAATCAAACCAAAAACACTGAACTTTGAAATAGAGCGCCAAGTTCGCACATCGCTGAGCAAAGTCGCAGAATCGTTTTCAGTGTCTGATGAGGAATTTCCCCCACGAATCATTATCACTCAATTCTGCAAGTGGTTCTGATTTACTATCGCTGTTCTCTAGCCGGTCTAAAACCGATTTTGACCTAAAGGGACGCTTTTTGGACACCATGGACGTTTCTCAGTTTCCAGGCAGAAAGAACAGACGCTATTTGACGCTATAACTTTCACGTAAACCAATTAATTTACACGTATTGGGATTATTTTTTTTAGCAAAGACATGGAGCAGAATACATTTTGGCCTAAATTTAGTTGCATTTTTTTTACTGGACATGTTTAATAGTAAAAAGTCAAAATATTGGTGTTTTTTTTCAAAATTGTAGGTCTTTTTTTGTTTATAGCGCAAAAAATAAAAAATGCAGAGGAGATCAAATACCACCGAAAGAAAGCTCCATTTGTGGGAAAAAAGGACATAAATTTAATTTGGGTGCAGCATTGCATGACCGCGCAATTGTCAGTTAAAGTAACGCAGCGCCGTATCGCAAAAAAATGCTCTGGTCGGGGGGGGGGGGGCTGGGGGGTAAATCCTCTGGAGGTCAAGTGGTTAAAGTCACATGATTTCAAAGTTGCATGTTGGAGTCACACTGATCTCAACGGGTCCATTGCGAATTGTCATGAGATTTGAAACTCAAATCGCATCGGTGTGAACAGGGGCTTACAGGAGCTTTTTGTTTTTAAGTCAGCAGCAGACTCACTTTATTTGTAGTTATGATATGAATATGCTTCTGACGCCTTTATTATTTCACAAATCTGTTCACAGAGGAACAAGATCCTAAACCTGTGTTTGAGAAGCAACCATTGAAATGGCAGGATGATGTACAACTCCATTCAGAGTTCCTGGACAGAAAGGTACGCGTTAGGTGACGTATACGCCAACTTTCAGTCCAATTAAAAGCGCTGGCATTTTTTTTGTTTTATTTTTAATTAATTACAGCCGAGTTCAAGGTAAACAACTAAATACACAGAAATACATATAAGGGAGCACTTTACCTGCCAAAGGGTTTGAATTTATTCCTGTTCAGTTCCTAAGATTTACACAGCTCCGATACGGAGCACAGCTCTGTTTGGCCTGATTTTTTTTCTTTGTTGGGTGCAGCCAGAACGCCGCAAAAACATTGACCCTGGAGGCACACTGTCTGCTTCCATGATCATTCAGAGGCTAATCCCCGCTTTACATATATGCAGCCATGCGGGCCGCATTTTGCTCAGGCACGAGAGCCCATTAATTTGAATGGACTCCCGTGCCCCGGGACACGCAGGGAAGAAGTCCCTGCATTTCTCTGGAAACCGCAGCCCCCACAGGAACCTCGGTTCCCAGTACGGTTGCGATATCTAGTGTGGGCGGCGTGCCATTATAATTAATGGCACCCGCCCGCTGGTCCGCATTCCTCTGTGCGGCTGCATGGATTTTTGTGGGGATCCGCAGCAGCACCACCCGCACAGATGTTAACCTAGCCTACGTGCATGTAACGACTCAGATGAGCGGTTAAATGCAAAGAGCGGCGGCGCTGGTCATTGACTACTACAGAGTACACATCTGACACTTGCCGCTGACAGCTACTGACTCTCGCAAGTGGCCACCCCTGGCTGTCACCATGCGAATGTGGCCCTGACGCAGGAAAAGGTGATCTAGGAGGCATAAAATATTTTATGAGCATAAGGGAAAAAGTGAGCGCTACAGGCAAGCTGCTGTAACACCAAAAAACCTCCCAAGATCAGTAGTGTAAAAAGTAGGTGCAGTGGTAAAATCAAAATAATCAAGAAACGATAAAGTGCAATACATCCAATAGACTGCAGAGTTAATCATAAACTAGCAGACATCAATAATTATTTATCCTTCCTAGATTGTAAGCTTGAAAGAGCAGGGCCCTCGATCCCCTCATGTTTTGCATTGTATTGGTATTGTTCTGTCACATGTTCTGTCCCCCTCTGTAATGTACAGCGCTGAGCGAACTATTGGCGCTTTATAAATACTGTATAATAATAATAATAATATCACTGTTCAACTGTTATTTGTAAAGTTCACTGCTAGTTTATGATTAACTCTGCAGTCTATTGGATGTATTGCACTTTATTGTTTCTTGATTATTTTGATTTTATTGTAGTTTTTACACTAATAAAATATTTTATACCTTCTAGATAACTTCTCCTGTCTTTAGAAAAGCTAGTCTGGAGTGCCGGTGTTAATCAAACTGTACAGATATTGTCCCTCCCCAGCCTGTGACTGTGCAGTGAAAGGAAAAGCAGCTGACTTTTTAGTTCTTCTCTCTGCTCCCATCTCCTGTCAGTATGCCAGGTTAGTACAGGAGCGCTGCAGTCCATTCGGATTGTCTCCTGGAGCTGCTTCTCCCTATCCCAGTTGGAGTTCTTCTCTACAGCGGTTTCCAAGCAGCTAAAAACATGTCAAATTCAGGTACTTGTATGGCTTTCATTAAAAAAAATAAATACACTTATTGGTGTATTGATAAATCCAGAGCTGTATTTTTATATTTAACCCCTTGGCGCCGGCACCTCCTTAACAGTTTCAGAAGCCAGGAGGCAGGGCAGGGTTTAGGGTCATGTGACCGCCGTGACACACCATCATAGCAGTCACATGATCGGGAAAAGTCCTGATCGAAAGAGGAGATCGGGACCTTTCCGTGAGTACCGGACATGCTGGGACCAAGTCGGAACCGCACCGATATGACCGCTGTAATTGTGGACAATAGGGTGCAACTTGGCATGCGATTTGCAAGTCATAGGGCATGCTGCAATTTGCATGCCAAGTTGCACCCGATGTGACCGGGATGTCAAGGTGGAATTCCAGTAAAAATAATACCTAAACCTGCTCCCACCCCCCCATTCTAAGACTATTCAAACTACCCTGTAAAGGAAACATGTCTATACTTACCTATGCTGAGGGTGCTCCAGTCATATGATCCGCAGCTTCTCTATAGAGGTGAGACACCGACAATGGCTGCCCCATAGTAAGTCTATGGATGATGTCATTGCCAGACTCTGCAGCCGTTATTGGTAATCTCTCTACTTC
This sequence comes from Staurois parvus, assembly GCF_062004578.1. NCBI lineage: Eukaryota > Metazoa > Chordata > Amphibia > Anura > Ranidae > Staurois > Staurois parvus. The sequence goes on along the minus strand of NW_028319291.1, from coordinate 678,105 downwards.
ACTGAAGCCGCCACTGGAGAGATCACATGACCGAACCGGAGAGCCCTCAGAATAGGTAAGTATAGACATCTTTCCTTTACAGGGGAGTTAGAATGGGGGTGAGAGTAGATTTAGGTGTAGTTAGCATTTGACAGGAATTCCACTTTAACCAGTTCCCACCCGGCCTATAGACAAATGATGGCCAGGCGGGGGCTCTCTTGTTCTGTGTGGATGTCCTCCCTAGAACAGGCCACACTGCAGCACAATCAGTCCACCAAACACAGCCAATGACTGATCACTGTAACAGCCTGCTGCCGTTACCACGTGATCGCTGTAACCAATCACGACAAGTGTACAGAATGGATGGCTTTCATTCTTACCATCCATTGTGTTGCTCACTGTGATTGGTTATAGTGATCACATGGTACAGGCAGGGCCAATTACAGCCCATGTGATTAGCTGTGGCCAATCACAGCCCATCTGTACCATGTGCCTAGCTGTGGCTATTCAAAGCTAATCACAAAACACACTGAATAAATAGATTTCATTTAGTAAAAAAAGATTATATACAGTGGAATTAAATGATAATGTGTGTAGAAAAAAAAATCCTGATCACCTCCTCAGAGTAGTACAATGTTTTTCTCTGGTCACAGTATGTTAAAAAAAAAAAAATTTGTACTGGAAAAAGAAAAAAAAAATGTTTTTTTTTAACATACTGTCACCAGTCAGTGTTCCTGATCACTGCCACACCAGTTAGATGATGACAGTATGTTAAGAAGAACAACAAAAAAAATGAAAAAATGTAATTATATAATTTTCCCAAAAAAGTGACCGAAAAAAAAAAGAAAAAACTTGCCATGCCTCTTACTAAATACCTTGGACTGTCTGCATTCCTAAAACAAAAACAAAAAAAAAAATCAGTACATCAGGACTGATCAATTTTCAGATATATATCCCAAAATTTGTGGGCTCTAACTTTCTTACAGACTAAATAATATACAGTACACAGATTTGGATTTTTTTTTTAACCAAAGAAATGTAGCAGTATATGTTTTAGCCTAGATTTATGAAGAATGATTTTTTTACAGTGCCTTGAAAAAGTATTCATACCCCCTTGAAATTTTCCCCATGTTGTCATGTTACATAAAATCCCAATAAAATACGTTTTTGGTTGTGATTGTGTTAGCCTAAGTGGCACATAATTGTGAAGTGGAAGGAAAATGAGAAATGGTTTTCAAATTTTTTTTACAAATATCTGAAAAGTGTGGCATGCATTTGTATTCAGCCCCCTGCCCCTAACTAAAATCTAGTGGAATCAACTGCCTTCAGAAGTCACCTAATTAGTAAATAAGAGTCCACCTGTGTGTCATGTGATCTCAGTATAAATACAGCTGTTCTGTGAAGCCCTCAGGTTTGTGAACAAACAGCATCATGAAGGCCAAGGAACACACCAGACAGGTCAGAGATAAAGTTGTGGAGATGTTTAAAGCAGGGTAAGGTAAAAAAAAAAAATATATCCCAAGCTTTGAACATCTCACAGAGCACTGTTCAATACATCATCCGAAAATGGAAAAAGAGTACGGCACAACTCAAAACCTACCAAGACATGGCCGTCTACCTAAACTGACAGGCTGGGCAAGGAGAGCATTCATCAGAGAAGTAGCCAAGAGGCCCATGGGAACTCTGGAGGAGCTGCAGAGATCCACAGCTCAGGTGGGAGAATCTGTCCACAGGACAACTATTAGTCGTGCACTCCACAAATCTGGCCTTTATGGAAGAGTGGCAAGAAGAAAGCCATTGTTGGAAAAAGCCATAAGAAATCCCATTTGCAGTCTGCATGAAGCCATGTGGGGGGCACAGCAAACATGTGGAAGAAGGGGCTCTGGTCAGATGAGACCAAATTTAACTTTTTGGCCTAAAAGCAAAACACTATGTGTGGCGGGAAACTAACACTGCACATCACCCTGAACACACCATCCCTACTGTGAAACATGTTGGTGCCAGTATCATGTGGTGGGGATGCTTTTCTTCAGCAGGGACAGGGAAGCTGGTCAGAGTTGATGGTAAGATGGATTGAGCCAAATACAGGGCAATCTTAGAAGAAAACCTGCTGGAGTCTGCAAAAGATTTCAGAATGGGGCAGAGGTTCACCTACCAGCAGGACAACGGCCCGCAACGTCCAGCCAGAGCTGCCATGGAATGGTTTAGATCAAAGCGTCTTCATGTGTTAGAATGGCCCAGTCACAGTCCAGACCTAAATCCAATGGAGAATCTGTGGCAAGACTTGAAAATTGCTGTTCACAGACGCTCTCCATCCAATCTGACAGCTTGAGCGCTTCTGCAAAGAATGGGAAGAAATGTCCCTCTCTAGATGTGCAAAGAGACATCCCCAAAAAGACTTGCAGCTGGAATTGCAGAGAAAGGGGGCCCTACAAAGTATTGACTCCGGGGGGCTGAATACAAATGCTGCCATCCCATACATCCCACACACCCCGTACATCCCGCACACCCCGTACATCCCGCACACCCCGTACATCCCACACACCCCGTACATCCCATACATCCTGTACTCCTCTTACATCTCTTCACAGATTTATTTGTAAAACACTTTTCACAGATTTATTTGTAAAACATGTTGAAAACCATTTCTCATTTTCCTTCCACTTCACAATGATGTGCCACTTTGTGTTGGTCTATCACATCAAATCCCAATAAAATACATTTATATTTTTGGTTGTGACATGACAAAATGTGGGAAATTTCAAGGGGTATGAATACTTTTTCAAGGTACTGTATCTGCTAAATTTTATAGCAGAAAAAGAAAATTAGTTTAACTTTCTCTCCTAGACCATCTGCTCCCTTAGTTCAGGTTTCATTATGTACCAGGCCTTGTACAGGATCAAATGAAGAATCAAGCAAGCCACCTAAAGAATGCAAAAGGAAGAATGATTTCAGAGATTGTGTGACTTTTATTTTCAAATGCACCAAAAGCTGTCCTCACATACTCTGCACCTCAGAAGATGACTCTTTTCAACCAGCCCTCAGATTGTGATTTTCTCCTTCTGTCTCCATTCAGGCGGAGCTGATATCAGATCATGAAACGTATCTGCGCCAGCACCCTGAGATGAAAATTCTCCTGAGCGACTTCATGCAGTTCCTTCTCCTTCAAAAACCTGATGACGTCTTCACTTTCGCTGCAGAGTTTTTTGCTCCTTTTTCTTCAACAGCAGAAAGAGGCAACTCGTTCCGATCGTCCAAGGTGTCTAACCCTTTCCGTGATGTCACCAATAAGACACAAGAATCTTAAATCTAATCTACATGCTCACTCTTCACTCTGTATACACTTTAAAAAGTTATTAAATACAATTAAAAAAATCTTGAAGCCACGCTTACTTTTATTCATTCTTAGCATTTATCCAGCTAAAGATGCCATTGAAAGGATACGTTCACCTTTGGGAACATGGAACATGTTCCCCAATGCTGCAGCCGCCGCCTCTGCTCCCTGTGGCCAAAGTACAGGGAGAAGTTCCCCAGATTAGCTGTCACTTTTTAATAATATCATGGCCATGCGAAGCGCTGCCCACTTCATTCATTCATTCAATGAATGATCTACAAGGCCGCACACCCATGGCATAGCAACAAACTTCAGTACATTAAATTGTCTATAGGCAACACTTTAAAAGCCTTTACAGGTTAAAAAGTTAGAATTACATATGAAGTCTGGCAGGAGACTTATTGCTCACTCTGACATTTGCAGCAATACCTCATATGTGTGGTGTGATCGGTTTACAGGTGTGTGGGGGACCTATGGGCACGTTTGCATGTGAGCACAGGGGTGCCTTTTTTTTTTATTAAAATTTTTCTTTTAAAACATTGTACCTTTTTTTTTATTTTTTTTTTTATCAACTTTAGTACCATCACAAGTAATGAACAACAATCCTTATAATAGCATAGGTCCTGACAAGTCCTCTTTATTAGACCCCATATCTCTCCTCTAGCCTCCAAAGCATCTAATGAAACAGTAGAAGTGGTAGATTGGCTGTATAGACACTTGAAGCACTAGCTGAAAATGTTGATCCTAGGATGACGCCTGCAGCTGAAGGCAGCATCCCAATATAACCACTTCAACCTGAAAACAGCCTATAGCAGGAAATGGTACAAGTAAGCTTTACTTTTCCTATGGCTGGTTTAGCAAAGTATAACTAGAAAAAAATTTTTTTTTTGCTTTTTGCTTTTTTTTTTTACCCCTTTAGTTTTAGTTAGCGTGAAGAGGAATTATAACACCTGTCAGATTTTTTTCACTGTCTGTGCCCCTGTTAAAGCAGCACAAAACAAAAGCCAACAAAGCAATACAAAAGCCAAAATTTTTTTTAAAAAGCTCCACACAAAAAAAAAAAAAAAAAGCAGTTTCCCCTGGAAAATAACGTCATAATGTGCTAGTATGCATTGCATACTAGCCCCTTATGAAAGACTTACCTTAGAACAAAGCCCTCCAGCAGCACGCTGTCACAGCTTCCATCTTTATCCGGTATTCCTTCCAGGTTCAGACTCTGGCCCTTTGACTGGCTGAGCCACGATGACGTCACTCCTGTGCAAAGTCTCGGCCGCAACACAGAGCTTTGAAGGAACAACTATGTGGTTCCATCATCGACTGTAGGGACAGTAAATATCTCCTAAACGGTGCATGGTTAGGAGATATTCCTTGTACCAACAGGTAAGCTTTCCTGTAGATACACGTGTCCAGTGGGAGTTTACCTCCACTTTAAAAAGGAGATTCAACCTCTCTACTTGTCCTGTTTACAGTTATTTAAAAAAAAAAAAAAAATTTATATATATATTTCTCACAGTGGCTAAATGGTTAGCACTTCTGCTTGGCAGTATTAGGGTCATTCGTTTGAATCCCAACCATGGCATCACCTGCCTGGAGTTTGCATGTTCTCCCTGTGTCTGTGTGGGTTTCCTCCCACCCTCCAAAGACATGCTGGTAGGTGAATTGTCTCCTGTCTAAATTGCCCCTAGTATGTGTATGTATGAATGTGAGTTAGGGACCTTAGATTGTACACCCCTTGAGGGTTAGGGACTGATGTGAATGTATAAAGCACTGCAGAAATTGACGGCGCTATAAGTACCTATAATATATACATATTACTCTTGCAGGTGTTATAACCCGGCCATGTTCTATCCAAAATGAAAAATGTTTCACCTATAGTTCTACTTTAATTTCTTCACACACAGCAACTTTGCAGGCTGGGCATCTAACCCTCTAAAAAGGTCTCCACTTATGGCACCAACTGTTATTGTCAAAATGTGGATACAAGCCCTGGAAATGAATATCCTGCACATGGTGTACTGGAGCACTCACATTCACATGCTGTGCAATCATCACGTTATATTAGCTTCTCTATGGTGTGTTGACCTCTACTATTCCACCCAAACTTCTCCTTTTTCTCACACAAACCATGGACAGTAAGGAGTGACACCATGACAGGAATTAATCTCCATTGATATATTGCTAAATAGATTACAGCAAATGTCCCGAGTTATGAAATATTTCCAGCATCAAAACCTATTTATACATCTGTTGTGTGGCTGCACTTAAAGGGGTAGTGAAATTGTTTCATTTTTACCTCCAGGTAAGCCTTATCTCCTAAACACACACCATTTAGGAGATATTCTAGCAAGCAAAAGCCGGTGAGGTCACTGTGCATGCGCTCTGAAGAAACGCCATACCCCTGCCATTCCTTCAGAGCTCTGGGCCGTACTCAGAGCTCCTGTGCGCATGCGCAGGAGTGACGTCATTGCAGCTTGGCCAAAAGGCCGGAGCCCACGAACATGGAAGAAGATTGAAAACGTGCCCTGTCTCCGTTGACAGGGATTCAGAGTCTAGCAAGTCAATGAAACTCCGGGGATATTGATCTGGTCAGGTAAGTAGCAGAGGGCTTTGTTAATCAGTTTCAGCTGCTTTGGTGTTAATCAAATAACAGGGGCACTAGATGGGTAACAATGAAACAATCCCCAAAACAGGAATGGTTTTGCAGGTGGAGGCCACTGACATTTTTTTCCCGTACTCATCTTTTCTGACTGTTTTTCACTAGTTTTGCATTTGGCTAGGGTCAGTGTCACTACTGGTAGCATGAGGCGATACCTGGACCCTACAGAGGTTGCACAGGCAATCCAACTCCTCCAGGATTGCACATCAATATGTGCCATTGCCAGAAGGGTTGCTGTGTCTCCCAGCACAGTCTCAAGAGCATGGAGGAGATTCCAGGAGACAGGCAGGTACTCTAGGAGAGCAGGACAGGGCCGTAGAAGTTCCTTAACCCATCAGCAGGACCGGTATCTGCTCCTTTGTTCAAGGAGGAACAGGATGAGCACTGCCAGGGCCCTACAAAATGACCTACAGCAGGCCACTGGTGTGAATGTCTCTGACCAATCAGAAACAGACTTCATAAGGGTGGCCTGAGGGCCCGACTTCCTCTAGTGGGCTCTGTGCTCACTGCCCGGCACTATAGATTCTATTGGCATTTGCCATTGACCACCAGAATTGGCAGGTCCACCACTGGCGCCCTATGCTTTTCACAGATGAGAGCAGGTTCACCCTGAGCACATGTGACAGACGTCAAACGGTCTGGAGATGCCGTGGAGAACGTTCTGCTGCCTGGAACATGGTTCAGCATGTCTGCTTTGGTGGTGGGTCAGTGATGGTCTGGGGAGGCATATCCATGGAGAGACGCACAGACCTCTACAGCCTAGACAATGGCATGCTGACTGCCATTAGGTATGTGGATGAAATAGTTGGACCCATTGTCAGACCCTACGCTGGTGCATGGGGTCCTGGGTTCCTCCTGGTGCACAACAATGCCTGGGCTCATGGGGAGAGTATGCAGGCAGTTTCTGGAGGAATTGATACCATTAAATGGCCCAGAGGCTCGCCTGACCTACATCCAATAGAACACCTCTGAGATATCATGTTTCAGGTCCATCTACCGACACCAGGTTGCACCTCAGACTGTCCAGGAGCTCAGTGATGCCCTGGTCCAGATCTGGGAGGAAATCCCCCAGGACACCATCCGTCATCTCATTAGGGGCCTCCCCCGCTGTTGTCAGGCATGCATACTAGCACATGGGGGCCATTCTCAGTTGCTGCAATGAAATTTCAGCAAAATGGACTAGCCTGCTGCATAATTTTTTTCACTTTGAATTCAGCCCACTGTAGGTTGATCATTTCCATCAAAGACACCCCGAAAATCAAACAATGGGGCATCCTTACATATTACCCCGTCCATATCAGTATAGATATCCAGCAGGAGGATTTTTCCCCATTGAGATCTGATTCAAAGCATTCCGTTCATTTTTTGGAGCAATGTACAAGATGCTAGGATGCAGTGTATACTAGCAAATTATAGCTTAAACCTGCAGAGGGGAATTTTTTTTTGTTGCCTTGTAACTTTATTACCACTTTACTGGCAGACATTGGAGGAAAAGAAGTTACAATGGGGTTTACTGTCCCCTCTAGATCATTAAAGAATTTTAAATGATAATATTGTAGCGGGGAAGTACATGGTTACCGCACTGGTACATTAAATGCATATAATATCTTACCCTTTCCCTGTCAACATGCAATGTGTCAAACTATTTGGTTTAAGACATACCTAAAGAAACCCAGTAACATCACTGGCTGTGTCTGCATTCCTCTGTGGTGGTAGGGAGGGACCAGCAGACTTCAGCACCCTGCCTTGCCTCTTCCAAAGCAATACTGTACATGAAGGAATAGATCATTGGCATCCCTTTAGACATGCATTGTTTTTCCCTGCAGGCCACTAGGCGTTCATTGCTGTGCAGTCTGGCAATCAGTGTCTTCAGCATGCACATCCAAGGCAACATGCATGCAGGAGGGTGTGTAAAGCAGCCAGCAAGAATGAGTAGATTCTTGCCAGTGGATGTAAATGCTGCTTGCACAAACCGTGTGTGAACAGCTGCAGGTGTCAGAAGCTGTTGGTTCTGTACAAATCAATGGCAGGCACTGCTGCTGTTCACATGTAACCACTCACCCGAGCCAGGATACGTTCAGGGTCAGAATTTGTGGTGTATGGGCCACACAAACATGCTGCAGCTAATCAGCCATAGCAGAGACTGTTACTGCACCTACAGGCAGCAATTAGCTGCCTCTGAACATCAAAGTATCAGCACACAAACCAGCCTAAAAATATCAAGGATGCATGCTTTCAAACGAAACACTGTTGGCAGAGAAAGTCAATAGGTACTTGGGAGGCAATGGCAGTATAGATCAGGAGATGGCAAGGCTGGAGTTCAGCTTTAAAATGATTGTATAAATAAAAAGACACAAAAAATTAACTTTACAAAAACGTATCAGATTTACTCAAACTTCCGCGGTTCCTCGCTGGTGTTCCTGTTCTCTGCCAAACTCACCCCCCCCACACCCAAAAAGCTGCTCGCTATGGGGGCAGTCACGTCAGCTCAATCCCAATCACCTGCTGTTCTCACGGAGTCCAGGGAGGATGGAAAGAGAACATCACCGCTGAGCTCAGGCTCTGCGCTGGATCATCAGGTTCAAAATGAGCAATTAGGAGCAGATGGCAATGGCAGAGAATGCATAAAAATAAATAAATCTTTAGTTTTCACAACAACTTTAACCACCACCCCATAGTAAAAATACTGCTATAGGGTGGCAGGGGTGTGCAAAATCACATATACATACACGTGATTTTGCATCACCAGGTAGGGAGCACATGCGCCCTACCTGTGCTGCTATTTCCGGCCTCGGCGATACAGCACACTGCTTTGTATGGCTCTGCATAGCCATACAAAGGAGTGTGCTTACAGCTAAAAGCACAGACCGCTTACTGTGAAAGTGAACAGTTAACTCTGATCACCACATGGTAACCCACCCTTCCTGCCCAGTGCCATTAGTACAGTGTCAGTGCTTTTTTATTAGCAATGATCACTGTATTGGTGTCACCAAGTCAGTTCCCCCCAGTGTCAGAATGCCCACCACAGTCCCGCTATAAGTCACTGATTGCCACCATTACTAGTTAAAAAAAAAAAATAATTGAAAATCCCACTATATATAAATCAACATTTGTAAACACTAACTCTCACAAAACCAATTTACACGTATTTGAATTTTTTAAGAATACATTTTGGCCTAAATTGATGAAATTTGATTTAATTTTTTTACTGGACATGTTTAATTGCAAAAAGTCAAAAATATTGTTTCCCCCCCTCAAAATTGTCGGTTTAATTTATAGTGCGAAAAAAAAAATTTAAAATTTGGGTGGTGTTGCATAACCACCAAATTGTCAGTTAAAGTAATGCAAAAAATGGCCTGGTCAGGAAGGGGGTAAATTCTCTGGAGGGCAAGTGGTTAAATATTATTTGCATAGATCACAGGTTTATGGATCCATATTAGGAAAGTCATAGGTTCCTGCAGGTATTATGATGCCCACTAAAATACTAAGGAGGGAGGTAATTAGGTGCCGAACTAAACTGGAGAACAAGCCAAATATTCTTGGGTTATGTTTTAATCCTGCACCCACCCTCACTATGTTTTGGGGAATTTTAGAGTACAGTGCAGAAGTATCAGATGTCATGATATTCTAATAGTACAATCTTATCGGTTTTGAGGAACCATTGCTGGGACATGAGTGCTATTGCCGCATTTACTGGATGTATTGTGACTGCCTATGTCTTTTCCTCAGGATGTGGTTTGGTAGACAAAATAAATGTAATTGTGGGAAGTTAAGCTATTTTGATAGAAAGCCTCTACAGAACAAACAGACTGCTGACGCTCTGAACATGCTTATTGCCTGGCTGTCATGCCAGGCAATATTTATATATTGGAAACAGAAGTATGGAGATCAAGCAGGAAGTCAGAAACCAAGGAGGTGAGAGGATGGAAAGTCTCCCCCTTTTGAGCACCTCAAACTCTGCCCAGTTCCGGGGAGGCCTTTATTGGCTAGACACGCAGCGGAATCCTTCGATGCTTGCGATGCATAAATATGGTCTACATGAAGGATGCAGACTTTTTCCTGTACCACTGCTTGAAGAAAGTTTAACAACCGGCAGTAGGTTTGGGAGTTGATTTGGAGTCCATCTTCAACCCGAAAAGGTCCAGCTAGCTTCATCTTTAACACAAGTCCAGTCCATACCAGTACCCTACCTCCACCTTGCTGGAATCTGAGTTGAAATTGAGCTCTGTGCCTAGTACTGATCCAGCCATTGGCCCATCAAGAGTTACTCATCTCATCGGTCCATATAACCTTTGAAAAAACAAAAACAACCCTATCTTCATTTCTTGGCCCAGTCTTGACGTTTCAATAGGTGTCTTGCTCAGTGGTGGTTGGGTTTCAGCCTTCCATACCTTGGCCATGTCTCTGAGCACTGAACACCTTGTACTTCTGGGCACTCCAGGTAGGTTGCAGTTCTGGAATATGCCAGCACTGGAGGATAATGGTTCCCTGGTAGCTTCACATCTGATTCTTCTCAAATCTTTGGAAGTAAATTTGCGTCTTTTTTTTTCTCAACACGTTTCTTTCGACCCAGTTGACTGTCAACAAAACCCTTGATGGTTCTGTGATCACGCCCCAATGTCTTGGCAATTTCAAGAGCGCCGCATCCCTCTGGAAGACTTTTACAATTTGACTTTTCAGAGTCAGTTAAATCTTTTTAGCCCATTTTGCCTGAGGAAAAGAAGCTGCCTAATAATTATGCACACCTTGAGATAGGGTGTTGAACTCCTTAGGCCACACCTCCCTCATTACACATCACCTGATATGCCAAAATCCAATAAGCATTCAAGTTTATACAGAATAGAGTTGGACATTATGCATAAAAATGAGGATTTGGTTAAAATAATCACTTGCCTAATAATTGTACACACAATGTATAAAATACACTCAAAGAAAATCAGGAAGCAAAATCTTTATTGTCCAGTGAAGGAGTCAATATTGTCCAGTGAAGGAGTCAATATACCTACTTCTACTCCAAACAACTATTGAAGACATTCAATGGTTAACTTTCAGCCACTTTACATGTGTAGGGGGAACAGATTAATATCTTCGATAGGTCCAGTATTGAGGAAAGTCAGGAGGTCTGGTACTCTTCTACCTGGAAAATTAGAAAAACACCGGCTTTATAGCACCTGTTTGTTGGAAAACATTGTCAGTTAACTGTATTTAGTTACTATGCAGAGGTCAGTTAATGTTTCGCTTCAGGGGTTTTTGTCATTATGCCACCCACTGAGAGAGTTAACTGCTTGGGGCAGCACTGTAATTCGGCCTTTTATGTCATCATTCCTCTGCAGACAATGTAAAGCGATATTAAAACCAAAAATGTAATAGATTTGGCAGCTTACCAATCAGATGTGGTGGCTGCATTAGTTTTTTTAAGGCTCAATTCCCCTCCTTTTCATCTGATGATCTGACCAATAACACTGTATTAGAACCCCCCCCCCCCCACTCTGGATGAAAGAGCACAGGACAGGGGGCATCTTTAGACAGCAGTACTGGCACCTGACAGACAGAATTTGAATGAATGAAAGAAAAAAAATAAACATACATACATACACATACTTTAGATTTTTATTAGGTACGCCTTGCTAGTGGCAATAAATTATCCCCCACATCATTACACCACCAATACCCTGAATTGTTGACAAGGCAGGATAGATCCATGCTTTCATGTTTACACCAAATTCTGACCCTACCATCTGAGTGTCGCAGCAACCAGTCTGCCCATTCCCCTCCTCTGACTTCAACAAGGCATTTTCATCCACACAACTGCCGCTCACTGGATATTTTCTTTTTCGGACCACTCTGTAAACCCTAAAAGATGTGTGTGAAAATCCCAGGTCAGCAGTTTTTGAAATACTCAGACCAGCCCCTCTGGCACCAACAACCATGCTACGTTCAAAGTCACTTAAATCCCCTCTTTCCCATTCTGATGCTCAGTTTGAACTTCACGTCTACATGCCTAAATGCATTAAGATGCTGGCATGTGATTGGCTGATTATGAATACCAAGCAATTGAACATGTGTACCTAATAAAGAGGCCAGTGAGCATATATGCCTTTAGTAAATCAATCCCACCGACTTGATAGCTATGTCAGCTTGCAGTGCTGAGATTCTGAGTTTATTCATGCCATTGACAAACCAATTACAGTAGTCACATGATCAAAAACCCTGCCCCGCCTCCCAGCGTCTGAAACTCCCTTAAGGGCCAGGAGGCAGGGTGTTAAAGGGTTAAGGTGTAACGTGTAACATGGTCCAAGTCATAGACATCTGTGCATGAACTACAAGTCCCATCCCATTGTTATCTATCCACACACACCCCCCACACTTGTGTAGCAAAAAGGTAGAAGGGGTGGAGCATAGAGAGGAGAGAAGAATCACTTTCAATCAGAACTAATCCAAGAACTATACAGTACTGACTGATGCCGATACAACAATCAAATCCATAAGCGATTTGAAAAGTACTGAAGCAATTTTCTGTGCACCCACCTTGTCATCAGGACCACATGGCTCGTTTCTGGTTACATCAGAAGTGATATGACCGCATCCTATGGAGCCTGTAGACAAGCAGAATGTGTCATCGGTTAGACATTGGCCATTGTATTACATTATCCCAAACAGAGGAGCACCCAGGAACTCTAATCTGTAAAGTTATAAAAAATGAATACCAGTAAGGGAGGGAGAAACACACACACACACACTTTCCTGAAAACTTTACCTAAAGAAATTCCTGCACCACCAAAATTGTAATGTACTGAAATTAAAAGCTGCATGGATTCCAAAACACACACACACAAGCGATATAAACCATGTACAATCCAAAAAAGGCAACATCAGTCCACAAATGCTATACAGTCAGTTATTGAGAAAGTCTGAGCTGGCCTGGGTCAGATTGTAACAAAATGATTCATAACACCAGACAGCAGAGGTATAGGTTTTGCATGATATCTGCTATCCGTTAGGTCCGATTGACTTCTGTACAACCAGCCTGCCCATTCGAGGATCGTATGTCCCTGCTGAACCAGACAGATTTCAAACCATGTATGGCCGCCTTACCACCACACTTATCTTAAAAATGTCCAAAATAGGGGCGCATGCGCGGCCGGCACCCGAATGGACGCATAGAGCGGAGCTCTCCGTCCAGCCGCCAGTGACAGAAGCGGCTCACACAGACCCCAGGGAATTCCAGGCATACCAACCCGTACATAAGAGGTGCCCGCACCTCCACAGCGATGCCACGGAGGAGAAAAACCCCGGGACAGCCCGGGAAAGTGTCCCAATTCTTTCCTGTCATCTCGACAGGAATCCAAGATGGCGCCGGCGGCGGACATTCAGGGAACTGCAGACAGGAGGATGACACTCACACACAGAGGAGAGATCCCAGGCTGCAGCATCCATTATACCCAGGGGATCCTGGTGAGTTGTCTCCCCCCTACAAGCAGCCCAGCCAAATCAAGGCCCAGACTAGATCTAGATCACCAGAGATCCGATTACCAGGCCCCTATTAATCCGCTTCTTCAAATTAACACAGACCTCCCAGCAATAGAGGCATTCCCGACAGCAGATCAGCCATTGACGGAGCTATCTATGAAAAATATGCTCCTATCGCTCAGACAGACCCTGCATAATGACATCTCATCCTCATTAGTGCAACTTAATACCGCAGTCCAACGCCAGGAACTCAGAGTACAACATATTGAATCCAAAATGGGCGATGTCATTACAGCGCACAATGACCTAATTGACGCTCATACAGAACATACGTCTGACATTGACCAAATAAATTTGAAACTTGCTGATTTAGAAGATCGATCGAGACGTAATAATATTAAGTTCAGAGGCATTCCTGAAAGTGTCAATGAGGCATTACTCCCCTACATCCAGCAATACATGAAAATCCTCATTCCATCTCTTTCCGATCTCGAATTAACTATTGATCGAGCTCATCGGTTACCCAAACCCGCGTTCCTGCCAGCATCTATCTCTAGAGATGTCCTAGCTCGGATCCACTTCTATCACATCAAAGACAAAATTATGCTAGCGGCCAGGAATACATCTGCACTCCCACCATCACACGCCAATATTCGACTGTTCGCTGACCTTTCTAAAGCCACACTACTCAATCGCAAAAAATGATAACCATTACCAAGGCCTTACGAAACCATGGCATTGCCTACCAGTGGGGATTTCCCACAAAATTAACCATCAGACAACAGGGCCGAATTTTTACTGTCAAAAATCTCGAAGCAGGCTTAGACCTCCTCAAAGCCTGGAATATTATCCCTGGAGAAACGCAACAATCCACACCTACTTTACTCCAGAATATGGAAGATGAATAACACAACCACATCCAACTTCTGGTATCTTAATACTCTTACACTACAAGTTGCTAAACCACCTCATTCTCTGGCGCACGGCCATGTTTAGAAAGTTTTATGTTCCCAAGATTTAGTTGGCTTGACCTAGGTTACGGTCAAAGCCTAATCAAACCCCCCGAATCTGTAGTAGCAAGACCAGCTACTCAGACCACTTGCATTATTTGCGAGTATTTTTTTTACCCCCTGCTACCCTCACCATTTCCTCCCTCCTCAGCACCACCAGTCGCTCACTACTACTCTATTGATTATTTAACCTTGATGAACTTTTGTAAATCTCTCATCATAAATACGAGACCTAATTCGAACAACTTCAATCACACCGATGAAACACTTCCTTCCACAGAAACAACCACTAAACTTTTCACTCATTCAAGACTCCAATGCAATATTCAATTCAGCACTCAAAAACTACAATATGATTAACCTTACTTCTCTTAATGTCCGTGGTTTGAATTCGCCGTTTAAAAGATCGATGCTCCAAAGAGAATCGAAAAAATCTCAGGCCGACATCCTCTTTGTTCAAGAATCTCACTTTGCCACAAACAGGACTCCCAAATTCCACCTTAATCGATTTACGCATATCTTTTTGGCTACAAACCCCAAGAAAAGAAATGGCGTCATAACCGCCATAAAGGACTCTATCCAATTCAGCCTCATTTCTGAAATCGCTGACTCTCAAGATTGCTATCACATCCTAATTTGCCGTCTGAATGACATTCTCTATACTTTAGTAAACGTCTATGGCCCCAACAAACGCCAGATCAAATTTTATAACAAGCTCTACAAAACCATCACTTCCCTGAAACAAGGCAGACTTATTATTGGAGGAGATTTCAATATCATTGGCAACGCACAAATGGACTCGTCCTTCCACAGAAGAGTACCTAAACAAACCTTCAATCAATTTCTTCATAATCACGACCTATACGATATTTGGAGATGCCATCACGGCACTGAAAGAGACTTTACCTATTATTCTCCTACACACCTCGCATATTCCAGAATTGACTTCTTCCTTACGGATAAATGGACACTGCAACACATAACTTCGTCCAAAATAGGCACGATCACCTGGTCAGACCATGCTCCAATCAACATTACTTTAGACGACAATCAACGCGCAGCACTCCCACCTATTTGGAGATTAAACTCCATAATACTAAAAAACGTAGCTCATCAGAATCACTTGTTAGATGCTCACAACCTGTTTTTTGACACCAACTCTACCCGATATCCCTATTACAACACTATGGCTTACATATAAAGCCTTTATGAGAGGCATACTCATACAACTAAATTCCCGAATCAAGAAACAACGATCCCACCAAATTGATCAATTACTTACCGCCATCAAAATTAATGAAGAGTCCAATAAAAACAACCCAAATTCCTCCATAACTGCAACCTTGACCTCAGATAGAAATAAATTACGACTCCTTCTACTGCACAACTACGATCTCAACCTTCAGAGAACTAAATCTAGATTCTATGCATTAGGCAACAAGGCAAGCTCCCTCTTATCGAAAACTATTAAACAAAAACGACTTAAGTCAAAAATTGCCACTATCCAACACCCAACCACACAAACACTACTCACTAACCCACAAGATATATCGAATGCATTTGCAACTTACTACCAGGAACTTTACAACATCAAAAATGACCCTGATACAAACCAACCTACAATTGAGACCATTCAAAACTTTTTAGACACTACCAACCTACCGCGTCTCACATCATCTCAGCTTACGTCTCTATCGCTTCCAATTTCTCCTATAGAGATACAACATAGCATAACTACACTACCCCTTAACAAATCTCCAGGCAACGACGGATTTACAAACGAATACTATAAAACGTTTGCGCCTAACCTCACACCTCATTTATCTACATTATTCAACCATACTGCCTCCACAGGTACTTTCCCCCCTGAAATGCTACAATCCATCATTACCACAATACCCAAACCAAATAAAGACCCCCAACTGGTTCAAAATTATAGACAGATTTCTCTTTTAAATACAGACATAAAATTATATGCCAAACTTCTCGCACAACGGTTGCTTCCATACCTCCCCACACTAATCCATCCGGACCAAGTAGGTTTTATCCCAGGCCGACAAGCACCCGACGCAACTAGAAGAATTATATCCCTAATACACAACCTAGAGTCCACTAAACAACCCTCATTACTCTTGTCCCTAGATGCTGAAAAAGCATTTGATCGAATCAATTGGCTCTTCATGAAACTAACCCTGCAGAAATTTGGGATTCTAGATTGGATGCTATCGGCAATACTCTCCCTATACTCCAAACCTTCCGCCAAAGTCTTAAATAACGGTACTCTCTCCCAAACCTTCCAGATCTCCAACGGCACCAGACAGGGATGCCCACTCTCACCCATAATTTTTACCTTACTAATTGAACCCTTAGCATCCAAACTCAGAGATGACCCTTCTTTTTCAGGTATCAACCATCTTGAAACAGAACACAAAATTAGTCTCTTTGCAGACGATATTATTCTCATGATCACTAACCCTTATAAAATCACTCCAAACAATACGCTCTCATCTTCACAACTACTCAGACATCTCCTATTATAAACTTAACGAGCCAAAATCCTCCATTCTAAACCTATACACTCCGCATAAAATCCAAAATTTGATTGGAACACACTTCCCTTTCACATGGGAACAATACAGCATTCCTTATTTGGGAATTAAACTTACTAATACAACAAACCAATTATATACCGCTAATCACAAGCCATTACTTGACTCTATTCCACGAGAACTCAAACAAATGCGTACATCTACCCTCTCAACATTGGGTAGAATTGCTACCTTAAAAATGTCCATTTTACCTAAAATACTCTACATTTTCCGAACTCTCCCGAACCCAGTTCCTTTTTTTCCAAACTCCAGACGATCCTCAATAAATTCACATGGGACTCTAAAAAACCTAGATACTCGACTAGCCTATTAATACAACCCCCTTCAAAAGGAGGGGCGGGACTCCCACATTTACAATCCTATTATAACGCCACGCTTCTGGACCAACTATGTCCCACTAAAGATAAGACATGGACCAACATGGAAAACCTCCCACCTCTTAGATACACACTCTACAAATTATTATTCCTACCGCAAAATTCTCAAACTCACCTACTTTTCAAACACCCCTGTATGAAAGCCACCCTACAGGCCTGGTTTACATTCCCATCAGCGAAACACCCAGATTCCGAAAAGAAGAGTATTTATACACCTATTTCCACTTTACACCTCCTAATCCCTTTTTTAAACCTATCACAATGGGAAATTAGAGGTATATCACACATAAAAAGATTTATATACCAATCATAGATTAGACTCTTTCACTACTCTCCAAACAAAATTCCATTTACCCGATAAGGAAAATTTCAACTATTTAAGAATATCTCATTCTCTACGCACATTGGCATTACCCCTAGAGCTAAAAATCCCCGCCACGGCTTACCTATTTTTTCACAAATTACAATATCCTAAAAAAGGAATCTCAACATTTTATAAGCTACTAACCAATGCCCAATTTTCCATACACACCGCCTCTCTCACTAACTGGGAAAACGATTTTCTCCAACCAATCTCTCCACATATCTGGGCGAAAACTTTTAACATCACATATAAGGCCTCCAAATGTAGTTCCCATTGGGACTTCTACTTAAAAATTTTACACAAATGGTACCTCACACCAGTTAAACTCGCTCTTTTTTACCCCCAACACTCTCCTAAATGTTGGAGACACTCTGGAGAAACAGGCACAATCACTCATATACTATGGAATTGTAAATCTCTTAGGTCATATTGGAATAAAGTGTTTCAAATAATTTCTTCAATTTCAAAATCCTACACACCCCCAAATCCAGCTTTAGCCCTTTTGCATATAGGAATAGACAAATTTCCTCCAAACTCGCAAACTGTTATCATCCATACACTAGCAGCTGCTAAAATTAACATTACTAGATTATGGAAATCAACAAAACTCCTTCCATCTCGACTCTTATTTCTGATTTAAATTTCCAATGTGAAATGGAAAAGAGAACAGCAATCCAAAACCTCACATATCATAAATTCCAATTTCAATGGTCTCGTTGGCTCCCGGACCCTAACTGTTCCATTAAATGATATATATCTAAAAATATTACCACCATACAACTAACGTTTTGACTGGTACTCCCCCCCCCCCCCCCCTCACCTTCCTTTCCTTTTTCCCACTTTGTTCCCATTCTTAATATACTTCAAAACAATTATGGTTCACATTAATATATATATGCTTATAACTAGACGAAATCACACTCACATATTCCCCGGCCAAATGGTGGGGAAACATATCCTCAATTTTTGCATACTTCTACTTGCTACTTCAATCTAATGTGAACTGTATTGTTTTATGATGCATATTAATATGTATGTTTAAAAGTTAATAAAAACTATTTGAAAAAAAAAAAAAAAAAAAAAGTCCAAAATACCCCCTCCGGCTACCCTAGGTAAATCAGATCAGAGTAATTTTTAGTGGCAACATCACTCAGTGGCCCCCATAGCCCAGCTGTTGTCATCGCTCCCTCCGTTTCCCTAATTAGCAATTAGGAGCAGATGGGAATGGCAGAGAATGCATAAAAATAAATCTTTAGTTTTCACAACCACTTTAACCACCACCACATAGTAAAAATACTGCTATAGGGTGGCAGGGGTGCACAAAATCACATATACAGACACGATTTTGCATCACCAGGTAGGGAGCACATGCGCCCTACCTGTGCTGCCATTTCTGGCCTAGGCAATACAGTTCTCTTCTATCAGCTCCAGCACACTGCTTTGTATGGCTCTGCATAGCCATACAAAGGAGTGTGCTTACAGCTGAAAGCACAGACCGCTTATTGTGAAAGTGAACAGTTAACTCTTTGATCACCACACGGTAACCCACCTTCCTGCCCAGTGCCATTAGTACAATGTCAGTGCTTTTTATTAGCAATGATCACTGTATTGGTGTCACCAAGTCAGTTCCCCCCCGTGTCAGAATGCCCACCACAGTCCCGCTATAAGTCACTGATTGCCATTACTAGTTTAAAAAAAAAAAAAAAAACAAATTAAAAATCCGAGTATATATAATCAACATTTGTAAAAACTAACTCACAAAAAACAATTTACACGTATTGGGATTTTTTAAGCAGATATGGAGCAGAATACATTTTGACCTAAATTGATGAAATTTGATTTAATTTTTTTACTGGACATGTTTAATTGCAAAAAGTCAAAAATATTGTTTTACCCCCCCTCAAAATTGTCGGTTTAATTTATAGTGCAAAAAGTAAAAAAAAAAAAAATTTAAATTTGGGTGGTGTTGCATAACCACCAAATTGTCAGTTAAAGTAATGCAAAAAATGGCCTGGTCAGGAAGGGGGTAAATTCTCTGGAGGGCAAGTGGTTAAATATTATTTGCATAGATCACAGGTTTATGGATCCATATTAGGAAAGTCATAGGTTCCTGCAGGTATCATGATGCCCACTGAAATACTAAGGAGGGAGGTAATTAGGTGCCAAACTAAACTAGAGAACAAAGGTACAAGCCAAACATTCTTGGGTTGTGTTTTAATCCTGCACCCACCCCCACTATGTTCTGGGGAATTTTAGAGTACAGTGTAGAAGTATCAGATGTCATGATATTCTAATCGTACAATCTCATCGGTTTTGAGGAACCATTGCTGGGACATGAGTGCTATTGCCGCATTTACTGGATGTATTGTGACCGCCTATGTCTTTTCCTCAGGATGTGGTTTGGTGGACAAAATAAATGTAATGGTGGGAAGTTAAGCTATTTTGATAGAAAGCCTCTACAGAACAAACAGACTGCCACTGCGGACGCTCTGAACATGCTTATTGCCTGGCTGTCATGCCAGGCAATATTTATATACTGGAAACAGAACAAGTATAGAGATCAAGCAGAAAGTCAGAAACCAAGGAGGTGAGAGGATGGAAAGACTCCCCCTTTTGAGCACCTCAAACTCTGCCCAGTTCCAGGGAGGCCTTGATTGGCTAGCCACGCAGCGGAATCCTTTGATGCTTGCGATGCATAAATATTGTCTTCATGAAGGATGCAGGCTTCTTCCTGTACCACTGCTTGAAGAATGTTTCTAACAACTGGCAGTAGGTTTGGGAGTTGATTTGGAGTCCATCTTCAAGCCGAAAAGGTCCAGCTAGCGTCATCTTTAATAATACCAGTCCATACCAGTACCCTACCTCCACCTTGCTGGAATCTGAGTTGAAGCTCTGTGCCTATTACTGATCCAAACTGTGAAGTAAAACAACAAGAAGCGCACCAACCTTGCGCATTACCTCAGTAACCAAAATTTATTTAGTAAAAGAATGGTACTCACAAACAGCGAATAAAAACAGGCATGTAAGTCCTCCAAGGGACTTTAAAGGCAAGAGGCCAGTGCGAATCCCATCATGGGGGTAGCCACTCAGTACAGCTGACGCGTTTCGAATGTCATGTGTTCTTCCTCAGTAGAAGGCATGACCTTCCTTGGAGGACTTACATGCCTGTTTTTATTCGCTGTTTGTGAGTACCATTCTTTTACTAAATAAATTTTGGTTACTGAAGTAATGCGCAAGGTTGGTGCGCTTCTTGTTTTACTTCAGTTCTGTTCGGGCTTCCCCAGCCTTGGTGTGGAGCTGCACGACCTTGTTTATTCTGGTGGTTGCTTTTTCGGAGTTTGATTTCATCTACTCACCGCAGGCCTGGGTCCTGGAGCGCAGGAGAAAAATCGCATTTGGCCTATTACTGATCCAGCCATGGGCCCATCAAGAGTTACTCATCTCATCGGTCCATATAACCTTTGAAAAAAAAAAAAAAAAAAAAAAAAAACACAAAACAAAACAAAAAAAATCTTCATTTCGTGGCCCAGTCTTGACGTTTCAATAGGTGTCTTGCTCAGTTGTGGTCGGGTTTCAGCCTTCCTTACCTTGGCCATGTCTCTGAGCACTGAACACCTCGTACTTCTGGGAACTCCAGGTAGGTTGCAGTTCTGGAATATGACAGCACTGGAGGATAATGGTTCCCTGGTAGCTTCACATCCGATTCTTCTCAAATCTTTGGAAGTAAATTTGCGTCTTTTTTTCTCAACACGTTTCTTTCGACCCAGTTGACTGTCAACAAAACCCTTGATGGTTCTGTGATCACGCCCCAATGTCTTGGCAATTTCAAGAGCGCCGCATCCCTCTGGAAGACTTTTACAATTTTTGACTTTTCAGAGTCAGTTAAATCTTTTTAGCCCATTTTGCCTGAGGAAAAGAAGCTGCCTAATAATTATGCACACCTTGAGATAGGGTGTTGAACTCCTTAGGCCACACCTCCCTCATTACACATCACCTGATATGCCAAAATCCAATAAGCATTCAAGTTTATACAGACTGGAGTTGGACATTACGCATAAAAATGAGGATTTGGTCAAAATACTCACTTGCCTAATAATTGTACACACAATGGATAAAATACACTCAAAAATAAATCAGGAAGCAAAATCTTTATTGTCCAGTGAAGGAGTCAATATACCTACTTCTACACCAAACTATTGAAGACATTCAATGGTTAACTTTCAGCCACTTTACATGTGTAGGGGGAACATAAATGAATATCTTCGATAGGTCCAGTATCGAGGGAAGTCAGGAGGTCTGGTACTCTACCTAGAAAATTAGAAAAACACCGGCTTATAGCACCCGTTTGTTGGAAAACATTGTCAGTTAACTGTATTAGTTACTATGCAGAGGTCAGTTAATGTTTCGCTTCAGGGGTTTTTGTCATTATGCCACCCACTGAGAGAGTTAACTGCTTGGGGCAGCACTGTAATTCGGCCTTTTATGTCATCATTCCTCTGCAGACAACTTAAAGCGATATTAAAACCAAAAATGTAATAGATTTGGCAGCTTACCAATCAGATGTGGTGGCTGCATTCGTTTTTTAGGCTCAATTCCCCTCCTTTTCATCTGATGATCTGACCAATAACACCTCCTGTATTAGAACCCCTCACACTCTGGATGAAAAAGCACAGGACAGGGGGCATCTTTAGACAGCAGTACTGGCACCTGAGAGATACAGAATTTGAATGAAAAAAAAAAATAAAATATACATACTAATATATTATACACATACTTTATATTTTTATTAGGTATGCCTTGCTAGTGCCAATAAATTATCCCCCACATCATTACACCACCACCAATACCCTGAATTGTTGACAAGGCAGGATGGATCCATGCTTTCATGTTTCCACCAAATTCTGACCCTACCATCTGAGTGTCGCAGCAACCAGTCTGCCCATTCCCCTCCTCCGACATCAACAAGGCATTTTCATCCACACAACTGCCACTCGCTGGATATTTTCTTTTTCGGACCATTCTTTGTAAACCCTAAAAGATGAGTGCGTGAAAATCCCAGGTCAGCAGTTTTTGAAATACTCAGACCAGCCCCTCTGGCACCAACAACCATGCAACGTTCAAAGTCACTTAAATCCACCCTTCCCCATTCTGATGCTCAGTTTGAACTTCACCACGTCTACATGCCTAAATGCATTGCGATGCTGCCATGTGATTGGCTGATTAGTAATACCAAGCAATTGAACAGGTGTACCTAATAAAGAGGCCAGTGAGCTTATATGCCTTTAGTAAATCAATCCCACCGACTTGTTAGCTATTGTCAGCTTGCAGTGCTGAGATTCTGAGTTTATTCACACCAATGACAAACCAATTACAGTAGTCACATGATGAAAAACCCTGCCCCGCCTCCCAGTATCTGAAACTCCCTTAAGGGCCATGAGGCAGGGTGTTAAGGGGTTAAGGTGTAACATGGTACCAAGTCAGACATCTGTGCATGAACTACAAGTCCCATCCCATTGTTATCTATCCACACACACACACACACACACTTGTGTAGCATAAAGTTAGGAGGGGTGGAGCACAGAGGAGAGAAGAATCACTTTCAATCAGAACTAATCCAAGAACTATACAGTACTGACTGATGCCGATACAACAATCAAATCCATAAGCGATTTGAAAAGCAGAGTAAGTACTGAAGCAATTTTCTGTGCACCCACCTTGTCATCAGGACCACATGGCTCGTTTCTGGTTACATCAGAAGTGGTATGACCGCGTTTCTGGTTACATCAGAAGAAGTGGTATGACCGCATCCTATGGAGCCTGTAGACAAGCAGAATGTGTCATCGGTTAGACATTGGCCATTGTATTACATTATCCCAAACAGAGGAGCACCCAGGAACTCTAATCTGTAAAGTTATAAAAAATGAATACCAGTAAGGGAGGGAGAAACACAAAAAACCGCACACACTTTCCTGAAAACTTTACCTAAAGAAATTCCTGCACCACCAAAATTGTAATGATATACTAAAATTACAAGCTGCATGCATTCCAAAAACGCATATACACAAGCCATATAAACCATGTACAATCCAAAAAAGGCAACATCAGTCCACAAATGCTATACAGTCAGTTATTGAGAAAGTTTGAGCTGGCCTGGGTCAGATAAAATGATTCATAATACCAGACAGCAGAGGTATAGGTCTTGCATGATATCTGCTATCCATTAGGTACCTTTAAAAGCCTTGAGTACATATATAACCTAGAACATACATGGCAAGTGATCCATAAAGTAGAATTCCAACCTAAAGCTGGCTACATATTTATCTTCTCTTCGTTCAACCAATGGGTGGAAGGGGGGGGGGGGGGGTGGAAATGACTACTGCTAAGCTATTGTGTTGTGACAGTAAGGAGACTTCCCTAATGTCAGGACACATTGATCAGTGTTTCTGGTTATAGCTGATGTCACTGATCATGTGGGACAAACCCAATAGGCTGTTTGAACAGAAGTTGATCTACCGATTGACTTCTGTACAACCAGCCTGACCATACGAGGATCGAATGTCCCTGCTGAACCAGACAGATTTCAAACCATGTATGGCCGCCTTACCAAACTTATCTTAACGTCCAAAATATCCCCTCCCCCCTCCGGCTACCCTACGTAAACCAGATCACAGTAGTTTTTAGTGGCAACGTCACTCATTGGCCCCCATAGCCCAGCTGTTGTCATCGCTCCCTGTTTCCCTGCAGCCGCCACTCACTACACAGGGGAGGTGTAGCTGCGGGATCACTTGACTGGAATGAAAGCAGTTAGCATACAGAATTTTTGTTACTTCTTTAACATTGGTTAAACAGGGCAGGTAGAAGAGGGTAAGGAATGTTTTTTTTTTTTGTTTTGTTTTTTTATTTGTAAAATATATTTATTTACAAATAAAAAAAAATAATTATATTATAATATATATATATATATATCTATCTCTCTATCTATATTTTATTCTAATACATAAAACACATTTACACAACATATGCATCCACTTTCACCCCATAGCCCCCTAGAGCCTCTCCTCCCAATACAATTTCCCCTGTCCAATTGATTCTTAACATCCTTTCCCCTCCTGTATCTGCTTCTCTATTTGCTATAAATCTAATTAACCGGTTTGATTCTCCAACTCTACTACCAGGTCACCCCTCATTTTGAGATATTTTTTCAGATGTTTTAAAATTTATACCACCTACTCCATTGTTTTCTACATTTTTCCCATTTTAGCCATATAGCGTAGCTCCTCCATCCTATTGATACGATCAACTGTCTATCCAGTCCCTCATTGTTGGAGGGTCCTAGGCCTGCCAATATTTAAGGATTAAACTTTTTTGCCGCACTAATCAGATGGTAAGGAATGTTTTTAAGCAGACTTCGTGTTGGCTGGAATTCTACTCCCAATCAAAACATGGCCGGAAATTATGCTATATTCTGGAGCGGACCAGAACCAGGAGGAAAAAAAACAAACAAACAAAAAAAACCCCAAAACAAAAACAAAAAAAAAAAAAAAAAAAAACACACAACACAAGACACCATTGTATAGGCATAAAAGTGATCCTTACTATATCCTACCGTGTTTCCCTGAAAATAAGACAGTCATATTTATTTTTCCTCAAGAAGACACTGGCTTATTTTCAGGGGATGTCTTATTTTTATTAAGTATAGTACGTATGGCGAGCAGCAGCTTTACTGGTGTTTGGGGGGTGAGAGACCCACAGACTGTTGCTGGTTGGTACTGGGGGAGAGACATCCACAGTGCTGAGTAAGACAGCAGGCACAGCTTTACTTGTTCCCCCTTAGGACACACAATACTGTACCTAAAGCAAAGCGTCCTGCTCCTCAGTTCACTGAGCAGACTTACTTTCTACCCCTTCACTGTCTTCCTCTATGAATCAACTTGCAGCACGCACAGAATGACAGTGAGCCGACCTTGTTGATGGGGCTGCCCGTAACCTCTACATTCACCTCAGAGATAGCAGCTGTCACAATGGGGGAGAGCAGCTGTCACAATGGGGGAGATGAAAAGGGCTGCCCGTCCATCACTAGGTCTTATATTGGGGTATGGCTTATATTGGCCAAATGCTTAGAATTCCTGCTACTGCTTATTTTATGGGTATGTCTTATTTTCGGAGAAACACGGTACATCACATTAATATATCTTAATGAAATAACAGTAAATAAAAGTGTTCAAATAAGTTTATATATCTTAGAGTAAGGTCCATTGCATTAGAAATGGCCATTACTAGGTGTATATAGATATATACAGAAGTCAGATATTTTTAGCTACATTTGAAGTGTATTGGTATACTTACATTGATACTGAAAATGTTGCAAACTGGTCCACTATACATCATAAGTGTTGTAAGCTGATAAGCAATGAAGGGTGTAGCATGTGCTAAAGAAACCCTATAAAAATGAGAAGTGTAATCAATGTAACCAGAGCATCGGATGGGCAGGCAATGGGTGCTCTCATACAGCTGTATTCTCACTAATATATGATTTGGCGCTCTCGTTTGCAAGGTTGTTTATTTCAGGTTTAAAGACGTGAAATTCCCTAAACACCATACACAGTATATAAATTGTAATATATTAAATTAGAACACTAAGTGTAGGAAAGGGGAAATGAAAACAATGTGCATGTCTACTGCGGAAACAGACATGGCACAAATGATAAATGAACTGCTTATCCGTTCCCAGCAGCAGGAGAAACCTTCAAGGGGGAAAAAACAAAAAAAAAAAAACACAAAAAAAAAAAAAAAAAAAAAAAAGTGCATATGCCACAGGGCAGGAGAAAGACAGCTCAATGGACATGGTGTGAACAAGCTGTGTCTACTATTGGATCTGCAGTGCTAGTTCAGGGTGGAGCACCACCATGCAGTACAGAGAGTGTACTTCCGGATACTCTGGTCACATCGCAGTGGGCGGAGTCACCTGACTGCTGAGGTCAGTTGGGATTTCGCTTCAAGGGGATTTGTCATGGTGTCTCACTGTAGAGAGAAAACTGCTCAGTGGACACTGCAATTCGGCCTTTTATGTCATCATTCCTCAGCAGACCAGGCCCCCCCCCCCAATCCACCCCAGATATAGCCAGCCATGTCTTTACATCAACTTAACGGTGAACTGTTGGGGATGGGGGGGGCCTTTCTAGAAAAAAAAACAAAACAAAACAAAAGAAAAAAAAAAAAAAAAAAAAAGTTACCTCCCTGTATGCAAGGGTTAGAAGTAATAAATCTTACCCCCTTACTCCTGGCAGCCGGCCGTTTCCTCTTCCATCTGACCTGATGTGGGTGAGCCCTCAGCGTCAATGCACGCCATGATGTCAGAGGGTGACCAATCATTGAGGATGCTAAGAGGAGCTGGTCACATGGAGAGGCGGAGTCTACAAGAGAAATGGATAAATAAGGTACAGCTGTATTTTAAAAAGATTAAAATGTCAAATCCCTCAAAAACACGTTTAAAAATTATTTTAGGCCCCAAGATAAACACAGGACCCCCAAATATTATATATTTTATGAACGGAGACACCCTAGAGAAAAATAGCGGTAATTCCAATTTTTTATGTCACATGATATTACCACAAAAGTTCAGTAAAAAAACAAAAACACTAATCCTTCTGCAACTGCTCTCGCCCACATCGATTCTGCTGCTGTCCGGGCCACCTACAGGAGTCTCGGTGGTAACTCTTCAGATGGCAGCCCTGCATGGGTCAGCCCGCTGCTGCTCACCAGGTCCCTTCTTCCGGGGATTCCCGCTAAAAATTGCTTCCCTAGGCAAATGCCTTGGGTGCCTTGCGGTAGACACGCCCCTGCCTGACTGCACTGTGCCAAGTGTACAGTTTGGTGGAGGGGGAATATGGTGGGGGGTTGTTTTGCAAGACCTCCTGCTCTCTAGCTCCCTTGTCTCCTCCTCCCATGCTCGTCGCCAGAGATTCCCCCATCCTCTGGAACTCTCTATCCCAATTTATCAGACTATCGCCTACTCCGCTCACTTTCAGACAATATCTGAAAACCTATCTTCAGGGAAGCCTATCCTGCACTCAGCTAATAATGGAATCTTCTACTCTTCCAACCAGTCCATCCCCCACAGTTACTACCTTTTGTTTCACTAGCCCCTCCCTTCTAGATTGTAAGCTCCCAGGATCAGGGCCCTCCTATCCCTCTTGTATTGAAGCTGTATTGTCTCCCTTTATATTGTAAAGCGCTGAGCAAACTGTTGGCGCTATATAAATCCTGTATAATAATAATAATATATAAATCCTGTATAATAATATTCAGGGGTTGGGCTTGGCCCTCTAGTTCAAGTGAAGGGAACTCTTAAGGCATCAGCATACCAAGACATTTCGGACAATTTCATGCTCCCAACTTTGTGGGAAGAGTTTGGGGATGGCCCCTTCCTGTTCCAACATGACTGCCCACCAGTGCACAAAGCAAGGTCCATAAAGACATGGAGGAGCCAGTTTGTGGTGGAGGAACTTGACTGTCCTGCACAGAGTCCTTACCTCAACCCCATAGAACACCTTTGGGATGAATTAGAGGGCAGACTGTGATCCAGGCCTCCTCCCCCGACATCAGTGCCTGACCTGACAAATGTGCTTCTGGAAGAATGGTCCAACCTTCCCATAGACACCCTCCTAAACCTTGTGGACGGCCTTCCCAGAAGAGTTGAAGCTGTTATAGCTGCAAAGGGCGGGGCCAACTCAATATTGAACCCTACGGACTAGGACTGGGGGGCCATTAAAGTTCAAAAACACCGCCGACCTCTACCATGTACAGCATTCCATACACACTCATTACAGCGGAACTTCGTGGATATTTACTCCTCTCCCCCCAGGCTCGTAAGGGTTACCTGCTCACTGTTGTCTAGGGCAAGCAGACGCACCGCCACCGGACCGGTCACTCACAGCCCTCGCCGACCCGGCACCGCTCTCCCGCGCGCCGCCATCTCTTCCTAAACCAGAGTCGTCACGTGGCCAGTCAGAGGCGTGGCTCGGCTTTTCTCGGGCCGGCAGATTTAAGAGCAGCGAGTGTCACGTGACGTGTCCGCAGATGTGCACTTCGGCTGCCATTTTGCCGGAGCCTACTGGATACTCCTAGGATGGATGGGAGTAGTTTTGAGCTCTGAAGTGTTGCTGGGACTCTGTTATCCAACTTGAATTGTAGCTAAGGACACAAAAATGTAAAAACATGCTACATGCACACCAGCTTCCTCACCTGTCTCCTTTTCATGATTTTTCTTTAAAAAAAAAAAAGTTAAAGGACAAGTTCACCTTTTAACAAAAAATAATAAATGTACATTTTTTTATGCAGATAAAAAAATGTGCATTTATTATTTTTTTGTGTGTACATCCCATACATATGTCTATCCATACACCCCGTACATCCCGTACACCCCGTACATCCCGCACACCCCGTACATCCCATACACCCTGTACATCCATATATGTCTATCCGTACACCACATACACCCATACATCCCTTATATTCCATATATCTGTATATCCCGTACATCCACACATCCCGTACATCCATACATCCCGTACATCCACACATCCCGTACATCCATACATCCCGTACATCCATACATCCTGTACATCCACACATCCCGTACATCCATACATCCCGTACATCCATGCATCCTGTACATCCATACATCCTGTACATCCCGTACATCCATACATCCCGTACATCCACACATCTCGTACATCCATACATCCCGTACATCCATACATCCGTACATCCCGCACACCCTGTACATCCTGTAAATCCCGTACATCCACACATCCCGTACATCCCGCACATCTATACATCCTGCACACCCTGTACATCTATACACCCTGCACACCACATACATCCTGTACATCCCGTACATCCATACATCCCGCACAGCCCGTACATCTCATACATCCCATACATCCCACACACCTCGTACATCCCACACACCCCGTACATCCCATACATCCTGTACTCCTCTTACATCTCTTCACAGATTTATTTGTAAAACATGTTGAAAACCATTTATTATTTTCCTTCTACTTCACAATTATGTGCCACTTTGTGTTGGTCTATCACATACAATCCCAATAAAATACATTTATGTTTTTGGTTGTAACGTGACAAAATGTGGAAAATTTCAAGGGGGTATGAATACTTTTTCAAGGCACTGTATATTTCACTCTACTTCTTGTTTGTAGATCCCCCGCCAGTGACAACAGACCCCCCGATCAGTAGACCCCCCTCATCAGTAAATCCCTTTCCAGTGACAACAGACCCACCTCATCAGTAGATCCCTTGTGACAGTAGACACCCCTCATCAGTGGATTCCCCTACAGTGACAACAGCCCCCCCATCAGTAGAATCCCCCAATCAGTAGATCCCATTCCAGAACACTAGACCCCTTCCTCATCAGTAGATCTCCCCCAACCACAATAGGCCCTTTCTAATTAGTAGATCCCCCAATCAATAGATGCCCCTCAGCAACAATAAATCCCACCATTCAGTAGATCCCCAAGCAACAATAGCCCCTCCCCCTCATCAGCAGATCCACTCTAGCAACAAAAGACTATCTCCCTCATCAGTACACTCCTTCTCCTCAGCAACAATAGACCTCCCCTCATCAGTAGATCCTCCCAGCAACATTAGTCCCCCTTCTTCATCAGTAGAACCCCCCAGCAACACTAGACCCCTTCCTCATCAGTTGACCCCCCCAGCTACAATAGACCCTTTCTCGTTAGTAAATCCCCCTATCAATAGATGCCCCCCAGCAACAATAAATTCCACCATTCAGTAGATCCCCCAGCAACAATAACCCCCCCCATCAACAGATCCACTATAGCAACAATAAACCACCTCCCCTCAGCAACAATAGATTCCCTTATCAGTAGATCCTCCCCAGCAACAATAGACCTCCCTTCACAGTAGATCCCCCAGCAACAATAGACCTCCCTCATCAGTAGATCCCCCCAGCAACACTAGACCCCCTTCTTCATCAGTAGATCCCCCCAGCAACACTAGACCTCTTCCTTATCAGTATATCCCCCCAGTCACAATAGACTTTCTCATTATTATTTCACTTATTTATTTAAGGTACTTATAGAGCGCCGTTGATTTACACAGCACTTTACATATGTATTATACATTCACATCAGTCCCTAACCCTCAAGGGGTGTACAATCTAAGGTCCCTAACTCACATTCATACATACACATACTAGGGACAATTTAGACAGGAGCCAATTAACTTACCAGCATGTCTTTGGAGCGTGGGAGGAAACCAGAATACCTGGAGGAAACCCACACAGGCACAGGGAGAACATGCAAACTCCAGGCAGGTGGTGCAGTGGTTGGGATTCGAACCAACGACCCTAGTACTGCCAAGTGGAAGTGCTAACCATTTAGACACTATGCTGCCCCATCAACAGATGCCCCCCAGCAACAATAAATCCCACTTGTAACGGAACCGGACCCTGAGTGCACTTGGGTACTTCCATTATAATACCGCTTCCCCGTCTGAACACCGACCACAGACACCACAAGAGACCATACAAGACTAGACACCAGTCTTGAAGTAAAAACAGGAAATAGACTACTTTATTTTAACACAGATACAAAATATATACATTCAAGGGAACAACCCCCCTCCCCCCTGCATAATGACAATCTACATTTAGTAACAAGAGACACACCAATAGACAGTTCCATCAGGAGGGAGGCTGCTGCAGACACCCCCCTCCACCAAGCCAATACACATAGACACATACATCCCATAATAGTTTGCTCCCAAGTAAGACACACAATAGAACAATGGGATGCAACCACATGGCATTAAACAATCCACAACCCCCACCCTAATATTAGGCCAAATCACCCTGTACCCCTAACAGTCACAGGGTGGCTTACACATAAGAGGGATATGGGGAGCTGAGACAGGGGTCTCCCCACCTCTCCAAAGTGAGCTGTGTTCCATGGGCCCCCCACCCAAAGTGACTCCCATCACACCACTCTTCAGTGGATCCCCCAGCAACAATAATCCCCCTTCAGCAGATCCACTCTAGCAACAAGAAAGACAAAGAAAGATGTTTTTGTAGACAGACCAAACCCGAACATCTCACCCAAAGCAGGAAAAGGGATAGAACCATACACAATAAAGATGACACAGAGAGGGGACTGAATATCATCAATCTGTCATCACATACTTTCAAGAGAAGAGGAAGGAGTACTATTATTGGGACTATCGCTTTGTCCCAATAAAAGAATGGATACATTTGCAATAATTAAAAATATTAATCTTTTTGAATGTAAGCTTTTTTTCAAGAGCCTCTATATTAAACACACTCATCAAACTGAAAATATTGAGACAAACTTTACAACGGCGGACTTTAAAGCATTGCGAGATCTAACATTATTATTAGAGGAAAATGAATCCAACAATCAAACTGATGGCTGGGACATTGGAGATTTCTTGGAGCAAATCAATGAGGACATACAAGCACAGGACATGACATTTCACAAGAGATCTCATGTCTTTCTGTCGCTTAGCCAAAATCCAGCTATTTCTCTATCTCTATTTGTTCGACAGGTCACTGAGGACATTGAATCTTTAAAACTTGATCACATCCACAATAATCTAAGTGCAGCTGAAAAAATCGCAGTGAGGTCATTGTCAGCAAACACTAAAATAACTATTAAACCTTCTGATACGGGAGGGAATGTTGTCCTTACGGACAATCTTATGTATGAAAATATGTGTTTGATCTTCTTAGCTTCGAGGCCGTCAAGAACCAGATGAATTTTATAATGGTTAACCAGTTGCTGACCGCAGGTAGCCGAATGATGTCTGCACTTCGGCCGGTCAGTTCTGGGGGGCGCGCAGGAGACTGTGCACCCCTGGGGCCGCGCACCCGGCGATCTCCGTGATCACTGTGTCCTACGGACACAGCTAATCACGTGATGTGGTAAAAGGCCAATCACAGCGGCCTTTTACCACGTGATCAGCCGTGTCCAATGACACGCTGATCACCGGGAAATGCAATTACTGGTTCTCGGCTGCACTTTCCTCACACTGTCAGAGCGTGAGGAAAGTACTGCTGATAACCGGCAGTTGTCTGAGCAGGGATCGGCACCGATCATCAGGGCACTGATGATCGGTGCCCAGCAGTGCCACCCAACAGTTCCGCCCACAAGTGCCCAGCAGTGCAACCCACCTGTGCCCAGCAGTGCCCACCAGTGTCCTCCACCAGTACCCATCAGTGCAGCCTAGCAGTGCCGCCAGTCAGTGCCCAGCAATGCCGCCAGTCAGTGCTGCCTATCAGTGCCCACTATCAGTACCCATCATTAGTGCCAGCTCATCAGTGCCGCCTATCAGTGCCAACTATCAGTACCCATCATCAGTGCCAGCTCATCAGTGCCGCCTATCAGCGTTGCCTATCAGTGCCACCTCATTAGTGCTGCCTATCAGTGCCGCCTATCAGTGCCCATCAGTGCTGCCTATCAGTGCAGCCTCATCAACGCATATCAGTGAAGGAGAAAAATTACCTGTTTGCAAAATTTTACAATAGAAACAAAGAAACTTTTTTTTTTTAATTTTTTGCTTTTTTTTCACTCACATCACAAGAAATAAAACACCCAGTGGTGAGTAAATACCAAAAGAAAGCTCTATTTGTGAGAAAAAAATGATAAAAATTTCATGTGAGTACAATGTTGCATGACCGCGCAATTGTCATTCAAAGTGTGACAGCACTGAAAGCTGAAAATTGGCCTGGTAAGGAAGGGGGTATAAGTGCCCGGTTGGCACGTGGAGAAGCTAACGGCCATCCTGTTAGACACCCACCCAAAGTTCTTGCAGATCTGGCACCCCTGATGTGGCCCAACCGTCTAGATTTGACCAGACCCTGGACTCTCCTGGCGTGATCCCCTGGAGCCCTTTCTTTGTCTTTACTATCCTTGTTTCTCTTTTCTTTTTTTTTCTCTTTCTTTCCTCTGTTTTTGTCAGTCTTCATGCTATTTGCGCTGATTGTAATACTCCTAGAGAATGGTACCTGCAATGTTTTGTATACCTGTCGGACTTTCTCGAGAGTCCTTGGTGTAGAGTACTGCAGTGCGTCCACTGAGGCTCCGTGTTCAGCTTTTCCTACCCTCTGTACCTCTGTATGCAATTTTTGTGATTATCTTTGGCCTTCGCCTACTAGCTGATTGGTCATTACTTGTTTGCTAATAAAGCAACTTATAAGGTTTCATTCCATCTCTTTAAGTATTGTGTTTATGTACTCAGTTTCTCTCTTTGTCAATACTTCAGTGCATTTATGTCCTTCATCAGAAGAATTGTACACCTTATTCTTTTGCGTCTGTGATCTTACTTTTGACTGTGTCTTTGTTGTTGTGTTGTCTATAATAAAATCCATTGTAAAAGAAAATATGTGTTTGCAAATTCTTACAAATAAAACATGCTACAGGAAAATCTCTGTTGCACTTGTAAATAAATTTAATCTGCAGTTTTATAAACTAGTGGATCTAGCACATAGGAGTGGAGTCATTCAAAAAGACCTATGGGAATATATTAGAACTAGGCACCCTAGAATGCCAACATTCTATGCACTTCCCAAAATTCACAAAGATATTAAACAATCCTTCTGGTAGACCTATTATTTATTTCAGGTACTTATATAGTGCCGTCAATTTACGCAGCGCTTTACATATATATTGCTCATTCACATCAGTCCCTGACCCTCAAGGGGCATACAATCTAAGGTCCCTAACTCACATTCATACATACACATACTAGGGACAATTTAGACAGGATCCAATTAACCTACCAGCATGTCTTTGGAGTGTGGGAGGAAACTGGAGTACCTGGAGGAAACCCATGCAGGCACAGGGAGAACATGCAAACTCCAGGCAGGTGGTGCCGTGGTTGGGATTCAAACCAACAACCCTAGTACTGCCAGGTGGAAGTGCTAACCATTTAGCCACTGGTTGTATTTCAGAAGGTATTAGTCAGGTAATAGATCACTATCTCAGATCTCATGTTGTATGTAGTGGTGCACCAAAATGAAGATTCGGGTGCTGAAACCGGAAATTCAAAATCCACATGGCCGAAAACCGAAACCGAAGTGTGCAGTTTTTAAAAATGAATATATGTTTTTTGGAAAAAAATACACCTTGATTAAAAAAAAAATATACCCCAATTGTTTTGTAAAATATGAGAGAAGATGTTAAAATAAATAGATACCCAACATGTCACGCCTTAAAATTGCGCACGCTCATGGAATGGTGTGAAACTGCGGTACTTAAAAATCTCCATGGGTGATGCTTTAAAATTTATACATGTTAGCAGTGTAAAGTTACAGAGTAGGTCTAGTGTGAGAATTATTGCTTTTGCTCTGACGTTCGTGACAATACCTCACATGCGTGGTTTGAACACCATTTACATATGTGGGCAAGGCCTATGTATGCGTTCACCACTATGTGCGAGCACGGGGGGGACGGGGGCACGTTAAACATTTTTTACAAACTTTTCTTTAATGTTTTGGTTTTCTGTGCACTGTTCCTTTTTAAAAAATTGTAATCACTTTTATTCTTATCACAAGAAATGCTTGCATACCTTGTGATAGAAATAATAAGTGACATGTCCTCTTTATGGAGAGATATGGAGTCAATAAGACCCCCACATCTCTCCTCTGCAATGTAAAGCATTAGATAAAAAAAAGCATTAATCTAGTGCTTTAAAAAAAAATGGCTGGAACCGGAAGTGACATCTCTCCGGACCTCCAAGAACATAGAGATGTGTGGCGGCCATCTTTCCTGCTCTCATCTCTATGCCCAACGCCGGGATCGATGGTTTCTCAGGTAAGATTGAACTACAGAGCGGCGGTCTGGCGGGCAGGCGACGGCGATGGGTGGAGGCGAGGGGCGGGGCTTTTTCGGCACCTGTATCGGTGCCTTTTTTCATTTCGGCCGACAGCTGAAAGGGGTGTTTTCGGCCGAAACGTTTCAGCCATTGGAATTTGGTGCATCCCTAGTTGTAAGCTTAGCATCTTATGTAAAAGATTCTATTCATTTTCTAAAAACTAAAAAATCTTGAAGTACCTCAATCTGCCTATTTAGTAACGGTTGATGTAGAATCTCTCTATAACTGCATTCCACACAATAAAGGAATGATTGCGGTTAAACATGTTTTGCAACAAAGGGGAGTATATGAATGGAGACCAGGGGCGGACTGACCACTCGAGCACTCGGGCACTGCCCGAGGGCCCGGGGTAAGTAGGGGGCCCCATGAGATGCCCCTGGAACCTTTTCATTGGATTTTTCATAGGCTTTTTTGGGTTTGGGTGAGGACACAGGGGCCCCATGATCCCCTATTGCCCAGGGGCCCCATGAGTTGTCAGTCCGCCCCTGATGGAGATTCAATGAATTTATTTTGACTATGCTTGACTACACTTTGAATCACAATTTTTTTTTTGTTCAAAGGCTCCCACTACCTCCAGGTCCAGGGTGTGGCTATGGGGACTTATTGCGCTCCCTTATATGCCAACCTGTACCTGGGGGTGTGGGAGCAGGGTTTTGTGTCCAGTGAATCTCTCTCTAAGTACACAACATATCATTATTTGGCAAAGATATATAGATGATATTTTTTTCGTCTGGGTTGGTCCTGACGTATTGTTGAAAAAATGTCTGGAAATAATGAATCAGAATGCCTCAAATCTTTTTTTCACTATGATTTACCATCAAGAAAAAATTAACTGTTTAGACATCAATATTTCTAAGACATTGTAGCAAAGTGTCATTTCTTCAGTGTTGTCACATGAAAAGATAGAATCAAATATTGACAAAAATGTGAGGGGTGGACTCACTTCTGGGACTTCTGCGAGATACTGTGTAAAAAATGTTCTCCCTTTTTGTGATTGTTATAATTTGCTGTCCAGATTATTTATTAACATTTTCAATTTGTGTTAAATGTAATGTACATGATTTCACTGTACAAATGGGTCTTTTCTTTTTCCTCCTGGCAGGATCATATTGATGTGTCCGGCATGGTAAGGGTCTCCCTTGTTCTCTGGGGGGACCTTTTATTGTGGCTGTGTGGAGCGGTGGGGCGGGTTGTCCTTCCCCTGTCTCTCGTGCACTTTGGTGCAGTCCGCAGTGCTCCCGTGTCGGTGGTGTTCTCCAACATGGCGCTGTTCCTGGTCTCCCGAAATATGTAGTTCCGGAGTCGGATATGACGTCAATGCGCATGGTGCTTTCGTGCCTACTCAGTTGAGATGAACACAGGGGACCACATGATGGGCGCCATCTTCCTCTCCAGCAGATTCACTCTGAATATGGGAGGAAATCTTATGCATCACACCCACCTGGGACTCTATAAGACTAGGTTCACATATGTGCGAGTGGTGCGGCTGTGGATCCGCATGAAAATCCGTGGGCACCACCCACACAGAGGAATGTGGACCCACGGGCGGGTGCCATTAGTTCTAATGGCATGCCGCCCACACCGGAAAACACAACCGTACTGGGAATCGAGGTTCTCGTGCGGGCTGCGTTTTCAGAAGAAGTGCAGGGACTTCTTCCCTGCGTGTCCCGGGGCACGGGAGTCCATTCAAATGAATGGGCTCTTGTGCCCGCGCAAAACGCAGCCCACACAGCTGCATATATGTGAACCAGGGGTGATAGCCAGTAGGGCGGAATATTGCTGCCAGGACATAGATGCACGGAACACCTTGGATTGTGTGTGGTCTTCAGTTACTTCAGCTGTTCAGTATAAGGCTGCTGGTATGAAACTTTTACAAGGGTATGCAGAGCCACATCTGAGAACCATTCTATAATCTATGCACTGATATACATTGCTCACATTACTACTCAACAGAACAATTAAAGTGTTACTATACCCACAACAGTACAATCAGTCTGTATATGCAGTAAAGCATGCTTGTTATACTCACTGTGCAACCTAAGGGGTTAATCCTCCGCATTGTGTAAAAAATTTGATCCTGTCTTCTCTGATCCTCCCCTTCTTCCATTGTTCCCTAATTACCTCCTGATTGAACAGAGCTTTGGAGTCACTCTGCTCATGCTTAGTTTAGTGTGTATTGCTAGAGAGTTGTTTTTTCTTGGGAGAGTGCATGTAATCATCAGAGGGCCAATCAGCACTGTCCAGACAGAGGGGTCAGGGGTTATACAGCCTAATAGGACAATCAGGAGAGAATGAAAATTCCTCCTACAAGCTTTAACCTGTGCTCTGCTGGACACTGATAGAAGTCACAAGACTGCTATATACTGCTGATGAGAAAAGGTATTTAGCAGTTTATATTTACTAAAATAATTGCATTTCCATGTTGTGTGTACTGTGGGAGATATAGTGAATGCAGGGTCCTGGGTTTAGTAACATTAACATTCACTATATCCAGTCTCCCAGGACCCTGCATTCACTATATCTGGTCTCTCTAGACCTGGCATTCACTATATCTGGTCACCTCGGACCCTGCATTCACTATATCCACTCTCCCCGGGCCCTGCATTCACTATATCTGGTCTCCCTGGACCCTGCATTCACTATATCTGGTTTCCCCGGACCCTGCATTCACTATATCCGCTCTCCCCGGGCCCTGCATTCATTATATCCGGTCTCCCCGGACCCTGCATTCACTATATCCGGTCTACCCCGGACCCTGCATTCACTATATCTGGTCTCCCCGGACCCTGCAATCACTATATCTGGTCTCCCCGAACCCTGCATTCACTATATCCGGTCTCCCCGGACCCTGCATTCACTATATCCGCTCTCCCCGGACCCTGCATTCACTATATCCGGTCTCCCCGGACCCTGCATTCACTATATCTGGTCTCCCCGGACCCTGCATTCACTATATCCGCTTTCCCCGGACCCTGCATTCACTATATCCAGTCTCCCCAGACCCTGCATTCACTATATCCAGTCTCCACAGACCCTGCATTCACTATATCCGCTCTCCCCAGACCCTGCATTCACTATATCCACTCTCCCCGGACCCTGCATTCACTATATCTGGTCACTCCGGGCCCTGCATTCACTATATTTGGTCTCCCCGGACCCCGCATTCACTATATCCGCTCTCCCCGGACCCCGCATTCACTATATCCGCTCTCCCCAAACCTTGCATTCACTATATCCGCTCTCCCCGGACCCTGTATTCACTATATCCGGTCTCCCCGGACCCTGCATTCACTATATCTGGTCTCCCCGGACCCTGCATTCATTATATCCGCTCTCCCCGGACCCCGCATTCACTATATCCGCTCTCCCCGGACCCCGCATTCACTATATCCGCTCTCCCCAAACCTTGCATTCACTATATCCGCTCTCCCCGGACCCCGCATTCACTATATCCGCTCTCCCCAAACCTTGCATTCACTATATCCGCTCTCCCCGGACCCTGTATTCACTATATCCGGTCTCCCCGGACCCTGCATTCACTATATCTGGTCTCCCCGGACCCTGCATTCATTATATCTGGTATCCCCGGACCCTGCATTCACTATATCTGCTCTCCCCAAACCCTGCATTCACTATATCTGGTCTCCCCAGACCCTGCTTTCACTATATCCGGTCTCCCTGGACCCTGCATTCACTATATCCGGTCTCCCCGGACCCTGCATTCACTATATGTGATCTCCCACAGTACCCTGAACATGGTAATGCAATTATTTTAGTAAATATAATCTGCTAAATACCTTTTCTCATCAGCAGTTAGAGCAGTCTTGTTCAGCAGAGCACTGGTTAAAGCTTGTAGGAGGAGTTTTCATTCTGCTCTAGGAGGATGTGAAACCTCTGACCCTCTGTCTGGACAGCGCTGATTGGCCCTGTGCTGATCACATGCACCCTCCCAAGAAAAAAAAAACCCTCTCTAGCAATACACACCAAACTGAGCATGTGCATGTGACCACGGGTTCAGTCTGTATCAGGTGGTCATTGCAACAAGAGGAGGATCAGAGAAGACAGGATCAAACAGCCTTTTTACACAATGCAGATGATTACCCCTTAGGTTCCACAGAGAGTATAACAAGCACGCTTTACTGCAAATACAGACTGATGTTACTGTTGTGGGTTTAGTAACACTTTAAGTCACATTGTTTACTTTGCCTACCCGATGGGAAGGCTACATAGTCAGTGTTCTAGGACTGGACAAAATTCTAATACAAACACAGCACATTCCACACACCCGACAGTCTACATGACTAATCCAGGACTGGAAAGGCCGCTATTGCAAAACTTTATCACTCATCAGATGGCAAGCCCAGAGCCCTCACCAGCACATCAGCTGCTTCCTACAACAGACGCCTACAGCCTGGTCCTCCACTGCAATGAAGTGCAAAGGAGAACGCTCATTGAATCTATGGACTCAGCTGGGAGGCATGAGGCATGTGTCCCCCTCAATCAGAGGCAAATTTACTTATGTTTTTCTAGTTAACCCACCTACTTTTCTGGTTGAATGTTTAAAGTGTAACTCCATTCTCACGAGAAAAATATAACAAATAGAAAAAATAATATAGTATATCCACTTCCTGACTGGTTGCCTGATTTGTACTGCAGACGGGTGGCTTGTACAGCGGAGTACTAGGATGTCACTGCCTGCTTCCTGGTTAAGGGGGCGCGCATGTGTGCCCCCTTGCCAATACTCTCCGTGATTGTAAACGTTGGGAGTCTGTCAACAAGTCCCGGGCAAAGATACACGGCCAGGACCTGCTGATTGGCCGTGTCCAATCACAGCCCAGAGCCCTGTGTTAACAATCAACATATATTTTTACATATATTTGTAAACGCATTAAAAAAAAATTTAGATTTCAACATGCAGTATATATATTTATTGAAATATGTTAAATATGGCCAAAATTGTAGTATTTCAAATATATTTTTCTTCCATATGGGTTGAGGGTTAGGGACTGATGTGAATGTACAATATATATGTAAAGAACTGCATAAATTGACAGCGCTATATAAGTACCTGAAATAAATTTTAACCGCATCCCGCCCGCCATATAGTACAATGACGGGCGCAAGGTGGTTCTCTCATTCTAGGAGGATGTCATATGACGTCCTCCCATTCTCACCATGCATGCGCGGCTACGGGAGTGCACAGGGGGGCGATCGGCGGTGCGCTGTGTCCCTCGGACACAGCGGATCACCGATCCACGGAAAGAGCCAAAGATGTCGGCTCGGTCATGTGATCAGCTGTGTCCAATCACAGCTGATCGCATGTAAACAGGGAAATGCCGGTTATCGGCATTTCTCTCCTCACGAGCCGTCACGCTGACAGCTTGTAGGGAGAGGAGAGCCGGTAATCGGCATTCCTTGGAGGGGACATGTGCACTGATCATCAGTGTAGCCCCAGCAGTGCCACCTGTCAGTGTCCATCAGTGCCAGCTCTCAGTGCTCATACATGCCACCTGTCAGTGTCCATCAGTGCCAGCTCTGTGCTCATCCATGCCACCTGCCAGTGCCCATCAGTGCCACCCAGTACACATCAATGCCACATATCAGTGCCCATCTGAGCTGCCTTTCAGTGTCACCCGTCAATGTTAATCAGTGCTGCCTACCAGTGCCTCCTCAGCACAGCAGCCTCATTAGCGCACACCAGTGAAGGAGAAAACTCTTATTTACAAAAACGAAGAAAAAAAATTTTCTTTTCAAAATTTTCAGTGGTTTTTGGTTTAAGAAAAAATAAAAACCCAGAGGTGATTAAATACCATCAAAATAAAGCTCTGTCACAAAAAAAATCCTAAAAATTTCATATGGGTACAGTGTTGCATGACTGCGCAATTGTCAAAGTGTGACAGCGCTGAAAGCTGAAAATTGGCCTGGGCAGGAAGGGGGTATAAGTGCCGTGTAGGCTTGTGGTTAAAATGTGTGTAAGAAAAAAATTAAAACTTGCCTTGGTAGGCAAGTTGCTGAGACAAGGAAAGGGCAATGAGAACACCTGGTTTTGTTGGGAACCGTATTCCAAGCAACGTACAGTCTGTGCCCCGCAATATTTGTGTTCTATCACACTGGTAGCACTTCTACATCCGTTATCTGAAAGTGTCCTAAATAACTTGGCAGGTGAAATATTTTAGTGTTTATCCTCTTGTGATTTCTCCCTTGAAGAGCTGCTCCATGATCCAGGATTAATAGTTGAAGTGTTTATTCTGTAGCGTGGGACACAACAAGCTGTTTCAGGCAGCTTCTATCTGCAAATATACTGAACATCTCCTGCAGACAGGGTGAACAAACTCCTTATAAGGGCACATTGCAGTGCAGTCGCTGTCTGTGGATTTCCAAAGTGATTATACAGCATCAGGGGCGGACTGACCATTTGGAAACTCAGGCACTGCCCGAGGGCCTGGGGTCAGTAGGGGGCCCCATGAGATGCCCCTGGTCCCTTTTTCATAGGCTTTTTTGTTTGGGCAAGGACACAGGGGCCCCATGATCCCCTATTGCCCGGGGGCCCCATGAGTTGTCAGTCCGCCCCTGTACAGCATGTATAACTAAACTTGTCCCAAAACTTGGGAAGAGCTAGAACTGAAGAGATGGGGGTTTTAAAGCAGAACTTCACGCCACCATGGTGTATGCACGTTTGCAACATCTCACAAACTGCTTTTTATTGTGCGACAGCCATTTTCAAGATGTTGCACATACTTGGTGAGGGGTCTCTGCCAGAGACCCATGGTTTATCTGTATGCACAGGGGGTCTGGAAAATGCAAACACAACAGGGGCATTTCTGCCAGGTCTACAGCATTCATGGCTTGTCTATGCACAAGCCGCAACTCCAGTAAAGATGGTGGCACTGGAGAGGATGGGTGAAGGGAGAGCAGTTTTTTTTCTCCTTCAAGAATAGAAGGTTGATGCTATTGTCTAGAGCAGTGGTCCCCAAACTGCAGCCCAGAAGCTGGATGTGGCCCTTTGCTTGCTTTTATCTAGCCCTTGGGCCTTTATTCCTGACACAAGGAAAATGATTCCGCCAGCTGACACCAGTGACGGGGGGGCACGATTCCGCCAGCTGACACCAGCGACGGGGGGGGGGGCCACGATTCCGCCAGCTGACACCAGCGACGGGGGGGGGGGGGGGCCACGATTCCGCCAGCTGACACCAGCGACGGGGGGGGGGCACGATTCCGCCAGCTGACACCAGTGACGGGGGGGGGGGGGGCACGATTCCGCCAGCTGACACCAGTGACGGGGGGGGGCACGATTCCGCCAGCTGACACCAGTGACGGGGGGGGGGGCACGATTCCGCCAGCTGACACCAGTGACGGGGGGGGGGGGGGGGGGGCACGATTCCGCCAGCTGACACCAGTGACGGTGGGGGGGGGGGGCACGATTCCGCCAGCTGACACCAGTGACGGGGGGGGGGGGGGGGGCACGATTCCGCCAGCTGACACCAGTGATGGGGGGGGGGGGGCACGATTCCACCAGCTGACACCAGTGACAGGGGCACTATTTTTAATTTTATTGTTCCAAAGCAAATATACCTTTGCACCTTGTTACTGACTAGTGTTCCTCTCTCCTTTGCTCAGCTGGTGTGACTCAGTGCTGACAGAGGGGAAACATTACATTTCTATAGTCTGGGCACAGCTGCAATTTAATTATATAGCAGTACACCAAGTGATACCGGAACCCTC
The DNA here is from genome assembly GCF_062004578.1 of Staurois parvus. Taxonomy (NCBI): domain Eukaryota; kingdom Metazoa; phylum Chordata; class Amphibia; order Anura; family Ranidae; genus Staurois; species Staurois parvus. The sequence goes on along the minus strand of NW_028319291.1, from coordinate 634,650 downwards.
TACAGTAGCTGAGCTGCAAGTAATGTGAAGAAATTCCATCTTCAAAAGAAGAATTTTACACCTGGTATCCAGTTTATTTTTAGAAGACTGGCAGGCTGGAAAAGACCTGGTGAAGAGCTGTGACTTCATTTAATTTTCATTGCGCTGGAATACCAATAGCTACAGAGGTGATTAAGGATTTTACTTTTATGTTCAAACCATGCAACTAGATAAGGGGGTGTCAAACTGGCAGCCCTCCAGCTGTTGAGAAAGTCCCACCATGCCTATGCGAGTCATGCTGGTAACAGTCAATCTTGCCAAATGGAAAGTCCCACGAGGCATTGCAAGATTGACAGTTCCAAGCATGACTCAAAGGCATAGTGAGACTTGTAGTTTTGCAACAGCTGGAGGGCTGACACTATTAGGGAGGCAAGGACATGAAGGCCATCCATTTTAGACACCAACCCATTAAGAAACTGCAATATTTCTCTATAAGATTGAATTTAGTTGGAGGGGGACAAGACATGATCACCCCATTCATACCAATTTGCCTTCATTTAGAAAACATTAAAGATCTTTCCGTATTAGCATTTTAAATAGGTCAAGATATTTTAGTAGTTTATCCCTACTGAAAATACAGGATACAAATTTTAAAATTCATATCATATCTATTTTTAGCAAAAAGTAACCCAAACTCCCAACATGTGCAAATAGCTGCCACAGCAACACACCAAAAGTCCACTTGGGGCCTTTACTTTAAAAAGGTTTATTACACAAAATTTAAAAATCAATTTAAATAAGACATACAGACAGAAATATACAAGACAGTCTTCATTTTCTTGCAGGAACATTAACTGTAGAATTAGGATGCCCTCCAGACAAGATTCTTCATGGCACTCTCAACCTCTCGCTTTGTGATGGTCCGTCTCTTGTTGTACAGGCTAAGTCTGGCGGCTTCAGAAGCTATGGAATCCATTATGTCCTTTGAAATATAGACGCTCTTCTCCACACCGCTCTGCAAAGATGAAAGGCAAGACAAAGCCAACTGTTAGCCTAAACAAGACCACCCAACCAGGTTGATACCCTGCTCCTGAGCATTTTGTAGAAAGCAGACCAAAACCAGAACCTCCAAGTCATGGATCACAGGCAACTGTCAAGGTTCTGAATCACACATTTTATATTCAAGTCATCACTAATGCAACTACGGCTCTCCATAAACTTGGATATGGGAGGACAGAACATCCATCACTTGGTCCAAGATGTGCTACATGGGGGGGTGCTAAATGCAATGCAGAGTTTAAAAAAAAAAAAAAAAAAAAAAACAACCCATTCTGGATGATTGCCAACAGACTATTGCTCACCCAATTTGATCTACAGATGCTGAAGGCAAGATCTCTGCTCTAGTTAGAGCCACTGGAGTCCCTCCAAAGATGGAAATTCTTATAATGGGTATGTCTGGGCATAAGTCAGAGGCATACTAGGGTTGGTGTCACTTGGTATGGCAACATGTGGTGTCACCCTGGTTCTGGGCTCTGTGTTGGGAGACGGAAAGATGTCCAGTGATGTGTGATGGAGGGGTGGGCTCATTATTACCATTCATGGACTGACATGAATAGTAGGAGCTGTCCAGAGGCTGGGCTCCGCTCCAGTGTACAGGCTGGGTGCGAGTTGGCCTGCAGCAGCTTCTGTGATCCCAGGGATGGGACCCCCCTGCCCATAGCACAGATGTTCCTGGGGCTGCAGGAGGGATGAGGAGCCCCAGTACCCAGGGAGAGGACAGGGGACACTCCACTCGGATGGATGAAAGCCACTGACAGTTCACAAGTAAGAACTTCTTCGGGGCCCTGGACTGCAGACCTCTGTGCGGGGACACCCCCCCCCCCCTGTGATGGGGTCACCCAGTGTGATCTATACCCCCCCAGTGATACCACTGTCATAAGTGTATGAAAGCGCGTTCAGTGTCAGTTGACTAATCCCTTAATGAGACATGGGAACCAATACGCTTATTACAAGATTGCAGTCAAAACTCAAGGTGGCTTGCAACAAGCTACAATGCAAGTACATCTCAGAACTGATCAGAAATGTCAACCATAAGCAAAGAAATCTGGGCTTTGCTTTGGATTGCAGCCCTCAGATTTTGACTAAAAGACAAGTAAACCACTGTTGGGAGGGCATGCTGGCATTTGTGGTTGTGCAAGAGCCACTGGATAGAACTGCCTACTGAAGAACCTTCACACACTCAACTATGGCAGCCATCTTACACCAAGAGGAACTTGAGGTCAAGTCTCGTCACCTCACTGAGATACAAGCCAAGCTGTCACAGCCTGCCAGGGACTTCAGAGTCAACACATTTGTGAACCGTGAGAATGGCTCCTAAGAATGAGATCTGTGGATTACAATCATTAATGCTGTTAACTAGTCACAGCAGATCAAGGCAAAGCCAGCACACAAGTCATTTATCCCTTCTGCATGAAAAGTTCACAGAAATGTAGGAAACTATTGAGTTGGGGGGGGGGGGGGAATATAACAGGACATCAAGCACTTTAATATATTGAGTTATGTTGGGAGCTATTGAGGTCACCGTGTTTTATCCAACCACCCCCAACAGAACACGAAATGGTCCACCAGGATCTTCAGTTTTAAGTTCACTGCTCAGCTCCTACCTGTTTTAATACCCTGTAGATATAACTTGAGTATTTGGCCCTCATCTTTCTTTCCACAGTCCTTTGAGGTGTGTTCTTGCTCATAGCCTTCTTCATAGAAACTGGAGAGGACTTCATTCTGGAATTAGGAATTAATCTGTTGAGAGAAGAGGAGATTATAGGAATCATGGCCGAGACACTGTAGTTGAATATTGCCAACAGGTATATAAACACTTTGTTCAACTCATATCAAAAAAGCAGACCATTTACACCACCTAATTGCATTTGCCATCTGATCCAATCACAGTAGTGGGTGAAGAGCATTTAACGGCCTTAGGATTTTTCTTCCTGTAGTGCCAACTACAGTTCAGTGATAAAGATGAAGCTCTTGGTGACAGCTATGATGGATGTCCAGAGGACACTCATCCAAATAGAAAGTGTCAGTTAAGCTGCTCATACATTAAACAATTCTTGTTCAATTTCCTGTAAATTGACCTACAACTCTAGTGCAAGGGCCTGCCTGATTGCATACAAATTGAAAGTGTTTAGGTAGGACCTCATGGTTGATAGATCTGGAAAAATTGTATAATCTATGGTCAACTGTAGATAAGAGCCCAACTGAACTTTAATTTTCCTGATCTAAAACACATTCCAGGTACTTGAAAAGGTGTTACAAGTCTTAAGTTTCGAAAGCAACCAAAGCCAAGATAAAACCATATCCAAAGCAGAATAGCCCTGTCCCCTGCAGAGAAGGAACTTTGTCCTGTGTAAAGTAGGGGGTCTATGTAGTGTGACCTAAAGCTTAGACATCAAAGCTTGGGTTCCTTGCCGATTGGAGAACTCTAGTTCTGACTCAGTAAGAAACATGTCAGACCTCTGCAGAGTGGCCACTGCTTCCACAGTAAAATGCACACTACCCCTCGAACTGCTTAATACCTTTGCTCATCAGTAGTTAGAGCAGTCTTGTGACTCCTATCAGTTTCCAGCTGAGCACTGATTAAAGCTTGGAGTTTTCATTCTGCAATAGAATACAGGACACTCTGAACAGTACTGACGACATGCATTCAGCCATGAAAAACCTCTAGCAACACAAAACTGAGCATGCCCAGTGCAACTCCACACAATAGGAGTTATCAGGACAATAGGGGCACTGGAAGGGGAGGATCAGAGAAGTCAGGATCAAACAGTTTTCATAATGCAGAGGATTAACCCCTTAGGTTCCACAGTGAGTATAACCAGCATGCTTTACTGCATCTACAGACAGATTTTACTGGTGTGGGTTTAGTAACATGTGAATGCCTTTATACATTATAAAATAGGTGCTCTGTTGTACCTGCATTTTCAGGTTCCAAAGCTACAAATTTTCTCCATGTCTAGAGGAATGAGAATGGGCTGCCTAATGTAACATCAATATCTACTGTGCATAGGTGTGACTAGAGCATGACAGACCAAACAAAGGATGTTGGCCATTGGACAATTCCAATTTAATGATGGACAGATTAGAATTTTAAAAAAAGTGTGCCTTCTATGACCTTCACAAGTCCTAGGGACAATAGAAAATATCTGATGGTTATGGGTCAAGATATAAAATGGTTAATCAGGATAGCTTTCCTGAAGCATGATGGATGTATAAATCACAGGAGATGTGAGCAAGATGGATTACTCAAGAACGGAAGGTTTGGATTCAAAAGGTTGTTACATTTCCTTTAGTAACTAATCTAGATTAATTTATCCTCAAACCAGCCAACCCCAACCCTGTTACCTTGCTGATAAAAGCCAATAGCACTACACTTGTAAGCACAGGGTCATGCAACTACAGTTTTCTTTGTTGAAAAACCCCAGGTGTAAGACAAGTAAACCTAAAAAAAACTTCCCATTTTGGATAGGGCAGCCTTTCAAGTTTGAGAAACCAAAGATACAACTTTCCAGATATTGGGGAATCTATACTAATCACGGGATCTACAGCACATTAGCATTGAGCCTGGGTTCACCTATATGCAGTGCGGTACATTGCATGCGATTAGCACAGGAACCACACTGCATTCTTGTACAAATCATACATTTTGATTGGCTCAAAAATCGCCCTGCAGCAAAAAGTTGCAGGACCTTTTGAGTCCACACTAGAATCGTATTGCATGGGTATTCACACCTATGCGATCTGATTCTGCAAACTGATTTCGGGGCATTGTGAACCTAATATACACACCAGCAGCGGTTCACATGAAAGGGGTGAGATTCTGATGCGGTGCAGAATTCGCTGCAAATTCTGCACCGCATCAGTGTGCACCTAAGCCAAGTGTTATTGTTCATGGAAACCACCCTACATAGATGGTCAGTGGAGCCAGGAAGTTGGTGGCAATTGGGTAAAAGACCCCCCCTCCCATACATTTGGTAGAGGGAGTCCCTTACTCTGGTGGTCAGTGGAAAAATGCTCCTTACATCGATTATGGTGGAAATACTACTCCCTATAATGATAGCCAAGAGATTGCTTGGGTCAGTAGTTACCCATCTGAAAATCAAATTGCTCAAGTAACTCCCTGCAACACCTGGAGGAGCCCTGGTTAAGAAAGGCTGTGATGGGGGGGTCAAATCCTGCCAGTTTTACACCATCTGTGTCCCATTCAAGAGATTTCCCTTTACATCCTGTCCTATAGACAACAGGAAGAGCGTATTCTCCAGAGTGAGAAACAGTCATCACTGGAGCAGATCTGCTGAACTGGAAGGTTTCCCCCACTCTGACAGAAACACAATTTAACCTTTTCCCTCACTTTTGGGAACAATGGCATTGGTCACCAGGTTAGATTGATGAAACTGAAGCTACCCATATATTTTTTGTAAGAGGTGGACTTAGCCTTTAACCCCTTCAATAATGGGCACTTATATCCCCCTTCCTGCCCAGGCCAATTTTTTAGTGTTGTCGCACTTTGAATGACAATTGCATGGTCATGCAACACTGTATCCATATGATATGGAAAAAAATTTTTTCCCCCTCACAGAGCTTTTGGTGGTATTTAATCACCGAGTTTTTTTGTTAACAAAAAAACGAAAACTTCAAAAAGGCACTTTTTTTACGTCAAAATGTACTCTGCTACATTTCTCATGAAAAGTGAATGTGTATTTTCCAATTGATTCTATTGGAGCGGAGTTCCACCCATTTTTAAAAGTGGCTTTCATCTACATGCCCACCTGCAGTGTATTCCTTAATGGATATTAATATATAGTATTTTTATGTCTGAATACCTTATTTTTATCTGTGTATGCAGCACTTCCAGTCTGGCCGCCTAGGCGATGATGTCATAAGGTGCTTCACATGGAGTTCTGGGATATCAGTGTTCTCTATCCCAGGAGTCAAACAAATTTACAAAAAAAAAAAAAAAACCAGCATAATTTCCCAGACCGCATCTGACTTCTGGGTCTTCTGATTGACAAGTTGTCATAACTGTGTGGGAACTTCTACCAATGCCACCATTGCTATGGCAACCTTCAAACAAACAGCGCCGCCGTTACTGCCCAGGCAAAAGATCGGGAGGTGCATGCTGGGTAGCCAGCTGCACCGAATCTCAGAAGTGAACAGGAGCAGGCTTCAGATGCCCACATCTAATATGGCCCCTGCCTGCTGACAAGATTGTGTGATCGATTTACAGATGCAAGAATAACAGGTATGAATACAGTTATAACAAAAGCCAATTATTTCAGTACAAGTAATCATGGAGCTCTGCTTTAAGTTCTCTTTTTAACCAATAACTTTTCAGCACACTGACCAAAGCAATACAATGTTACCATAGGAACGTTGAACTACTCTGGGCAAGTGATCAGGATTGTTTTTTTTTTTAAACACATTGTGATTGCTAATACCAATGTACGTCATTGATATTTGCAATCATTGTTACTGAATGAAACAGATTCAGTCTTGTTGCGATTAGCTGTGATTGGACAAAGCTGATCACATGAGATGGGCTGTGATTGGCCCTGTCTGCATCATGTGACTGCCTTGACCAGTCACAGCTAACAATGGATGGCATGACAGGAAGCCATCCATTGTATAATCAACATGTGATCTGCTGTGATTGGTCACATGACACTGGGAACAGGCCAGTGTTGTGATAGGTCATCAGTTGTATCCTGTGGACAGAAGGGGAAAAAAAAAAAAAATAATAATTTGTTCAGACTAGAGCCAAAGTATCAAAGCCAATATAACTGTCAGGCAATTTTTTAACCCCCCCCCCCTTTTTTAAGCCAGCACTGGAAGATATCCCATAGCTCATACAAGTTAGTTTAAAACCCATAGAAGCATGCAACTGTTAGACTCCATGCACACAGTGTTTTAACGCTGATAACAGGGGTGGACTAACCATTTGGGCACTCCAAGGGCCCAGGGTCAGTAGGGGGCCCCACGAGATGCCCCTAGGCTTTTTTGGGTGTGGGTGAGAACACAGGGGCCCCATGATCCACTATTGTCCATGGGCCCCCCCATGAGTTGTCAGTCCACCTACATCCAAAAGTGCTGATTTGCCACATTTTACACAGAGTATGGGGACACATAGGATACCATTACTGGCTGTAGAAAACAAAAAGCCAAAAACAGCTGCTGTAAAAACATCCCATGTGCATGGGGACTAAAAAAAACAGAACTACAAATATCTGCAGCAAAAAAAAAGTTCCATCATGAGATCAGCAGTCTACCCATACATACCACAGCTACCAGCTCAGCAACTACTAAGAGGTGAAGGATCCTGTAGGAAGCTGGTCAGATGATATATATACCCAATGATTACTTCCCCTTGTATCATGTCTATAGCTTACACCTGATTCTGGTTTCTGTTAAAGCTACACGGTGGATCTGGTTAAAGCTACACTGCAGAATTTTAGCAGCTCAACCGTTATACTAAAATGCCTTGTAAGTAATAATGAAAAGCGGCAACTGATTGCCGAACAAATAGAATAAATGGCTCCCAATGGGGTAAGCCAAACACATAAAGATTTGTGTGTAACTTGTGAGCCACTATTAAAGTTCTCTCTGGATCGCTGACATAAATCACATACTCAAACTGTGTGTATAGAAAATATAAATACCACCTATATGTCGCGCTCCCAATATACAACAAAAATAAAATATATATCATATGGTAATAACTGCAAAATATATCCAAAAACAAAACAAATGATAATATGCCACCTTTTGAATTCTAATCATAAAAAATGTGAATCTCATAATAGTCCCAAAAAAATATAAATAAAATAAATCAAAACAAAAACGTCCCGTTGATCAAATAATAAGGAGATACCCAACATCTATTCCATGCTGCAGCAAACTATAGCAGGTTCCATTTATGTGAACAAAAAGCGCATTAAGCCTATCTGTTAGGTTTGCAAGGAGGTGAGCGTACAACTTTACTATTATGAGGATTTACAAAAAGTCACTATTGTTACTTTTGGATCACGCAATCATTTCAATTTTTGGACTATTATTTATTTATTTATTTAATATTTATTATTTGATCAACGGGACGTTTTTGTTTTGTTTTATTATTTATTTATTTTTTTTGGGACTATTATGAGATTAAACTTTTTTATGATTATAATTCAAAAGGTGGCATAATATCATTTGTTTTGTTTTTGGATATATTTTGCAGTTATTACCATATGATATATATTGTATTTTTGTTGTATATTGGGAGCGCGACATATAGGTGGTATTAATAAGCCAATCACGACCCTAAACTCAGGCAATCTCTATGCTACTGAGGATCGCTAAGGCCTCTCTTACAAATGTGGTGCCTTCTCAAGAGCAATTCGCATTGGATTTCTCATCAGAAGGCATTTGACAGTTGATGAAGAGGCGTTGTATCTAAGGCTGCCACCTCATCCCTTTAAAACCTGAACACATATTAATTGCACAGATTCAGAAGCAAATTTAATGCATATAAGGCACTAGGTGTGTTTACTTAACACCTTAATCAGCCCCAGAATCTGTGTCCTTAATATGTGTTCGGTTTTAATCCCTGGTTCCCATATCTGCAGCCATGCGGGCTGCGTTTTGCGCGGACATGAGAGCCCACAGCATTCCTGTGCAAATCACATGCGATTTGTGTGCGGTACGATGGAAGCTATATATTATGTATGGCTCAAATCGCACCGCTCCCGCACCAGAAAGGTGCAGGACCCTTTTTTTGGTCCGCAATAGAATCGGATCGAATAGGTATTCACACCTATGCCATCCGATTCTGCACATCGCACCGCATTTTGTGGACTGATTTCGGGGTGTTGTTAACATACATCGCATGAACGGGTTGCGATTCTGATGCGGTGCGGAATTCTCACAGAAAACGCTGCAAATTTCTGCACCGCATCAGTGTGAACCGGGGCTTAATGTACATTGTGTTCATGCAAGTGAAAACGCCTTTTACTCTGTATTACTGCAATGCCTAAGGCTAGGTTCACACTAATGCGGTGCGGTACATCACGTGTGATTCGCACAAGAACCACACCACATTCCTGTGCAAATCACATGCGAATTCTACGCGGTGCGATTTGAGCCATACATTATGTATGGCTCAAATCGCACCCCATCCGTACCAAAAAGGTGCAGTACCCTTTTTTGGGTCCGCACTAGAATCGGATCACTTAGGTATTCATACCCATGCGATCCGATTCTGCACATCGCACCGCATTTTGTGGACTGATTTCGGGGTGTTGTTAACTTCTCATACACACCCGCAGCGGTTCGCATGAACGGGGTGCGATTCTGATGCGGTGCAGAATTGGCACAGAAAATGCTGCGAATTCTGGGCCACATCAGTGTGAACCTGGGCTTAGTGTCAATTGACCATCAGATAGGTCTTTGCTGAGTTCATGTATCATCAGTTCAGCATAGTGAATGTCCACTGGAATTCTCAATTTTGTGAGAGAAATATGGGGCTGCCATTGCTGGTCACTTTTTGTAGAGCTTGTTGACTGAACATTGTCAGATTGGTGATTAGGAATGTACAGATCCTAGTCCGAACCCATGTGAGCAAGCCTGCCCAGGTTCAGCCTCTCCTGTGGGTAGAATACCCCTCTGTTGTCAGTCCCTTTCACACTGCAGTTGGACTGTACCACTGATGTAGAGCAGTGTACTCGCAGGATTGATGCAGGTTAGCTGTGCTTTCCCATAGAGTTCCATTATGTGCCACGGTTTTGGTGTGCTTTCTGAAAGCGCACCAAAAGTCCTGCATGCTGAAGTTTTGGCACACTTTCTGAAAGCACACCAAGACAACAGGGCATAGTAGAACTCTATGGGAAACCCACACCAAACCTACACCAAACCCGTGGATCAGGGGCGGACTGACCATTCGAGAACTTGGCCACTGCCCGAGGGCCCGGGGTCAGTAGGGGGCCCCATGAAATGCCCCTGGTACCTTTTATAGGCTTTTTTTGAGTGTGGGCAAGGACACAGAGGCCCCATGATCCCCTATTTCCTGGGGGCTCCATGAGTTATCAGTCTGCCCCTGCCATGGAAGCAACTGTGCTACACCCACAGTCACACCGCTTGGCATCAATGTAGAAGGGGTCGTAATCTAACTGAAGTGAGGTGTCTTCCAGTGCCAAGGTGAGATCGGTAACTAAAATAGCTCATTCATGGGACTAGGACAGGTGTTCTTTATTGTCCTCGGTTCTCTCTGTCACTTACCTGTTTCTCTCATTTCTGATAGGATGGGACTTCTGGCTGAGGCAAGGAGCCCACCCCAGCTTTGCCGTGACTGTGTCCTCTCTCACTAGGTAACTGGAGGTAGCACTTTTCTACTTATCATCTGGGAGGAGGCTCCAGAAGAAGATGCTGTGCTCCATATGTTGGGTAGGTGCATCGTGGTGTGGTGGGTAGTAATTATACAGAATCTCAATTTGCCAATATGATGTATAGCAGAAATAATAAAATGGTACAAACAGGCCCGGTGGGGAGGCTCAACCGACTGGGGCATTTACAACAGTTCACTGCAGAGACAGTGGTGTGTAGATTCTGAGCTGCCAACAGCATCTGCCATGTGGAGCAGAGTATGGCCTAGCCAATCCAACCCAAAGAGGAAGCTTCCCAAGAAGGTAGACGTAGTCCCTGCTCTTTCCTACTCCACCTAACCTTTCCCTACCGCTAGTGCTGTCCCTGTCAGATGGATGACCTGTCCCTACACCATCCACTCACCAAACCATGGGGACAAGATCTTAAAAAGGCTTTGCTTGACCCAAGATGGCCACCAGGGTCACGTCGGTCCAGCGCATCCAATTGGATCTTTGCTCCAGGTGACTGAGAAAACCATAGAGAAACCCAACTTCTCTTTACTTCCTTCCCAGCTGCATTGGAGAATGGAGATTGCACTTGCCTACACATGTCCATCTGGATGCCTGCCCATCTGCATCTCTTCCCTCTCCATGTCAGGTCACAATGAGCAGAAAACAAAATTTTCAGGCACTTACACAAAATGGGTGATTCTGTTGACTGACCTGATAGCAACTATCACATCCTGCTTCAAATGCTCTCGCTACGGTTAAGGATGCATTTATGGTAATGTAGGATTTTCCACGGGCTTGTGTCTTTCCTCTAACCCAGGGGTGGGCAAACTTTTTGACTTGAGGGCCGCAATGGGTTCATATATTGGACCCGGGGGCCGGACCAAGAGTAGATGAATGATGTGTATGTGTCATCCATAGTAAGTATAGTAATATTCCCCCATAGTAAGCATAGTAATTAATCCCCCATAGTAATTAATCCCCCATATAGTAATTCATCCCCCATAGTAATTCATCCCCCATATAGTAATTCATCCCCCATATAGTAATTCATCCCCCATATAGTAATTCATCCCCCATAGTAATTCATCCCCCATATAGTAATTCATCCCCCATATAGTAATTCATCCCCCATAGTAATTCATCCCCCATATAGTAATTCATCCCCCATAGTAATTCATCCCCCATAGTAATTAATCCCCCATATAGTAATTCATCCCCCATAGTAATTAATCCCCCATATAATAATTCATCCCCCATAGTAATTCATCCCCCATAATAATTAATCCCCCATATAGTAATTAATCCCCCATAGTAATTAACCCCCCATAGTAATTCATCCCCCCTATAGTAATTCATCCCTCATATAGTATTTCATCCCCCATAGTACTATTCCCCCCCAAGTAGTAAGCCAAGTCCCCCCTGTTTCAATTCACTTACCTTTGCTCCGCGCGTTCCTATCGCCGTGTTCCCGCGCCGTTCCGGTCTTCAGGGCGGACTGTGAGAGGAGCCTAGCTCCCCTCCCCTCACGTTCGTCACGCTGCCCCACCTACACACATCCTGACAGCCATCCTGACAGTATCACGCCGGATTAAAAGGTCCGCCGGGCCGTATACGGCCCGCGGGCCGTAGTTTGCCCATTGCTGCTCTAACCCATTGATATTAAGAGTTCTGTGTAAGATCCTGAAAGAAACAGTTCAGGCCATAGTCATCGGGCCCTATTGACCAAGAAGGCCCTGGTTCCCTCTCCTTCTGAAGATGACATTGTTACCACCAGCTTCTTGCCCAACAGACGAGATGCATCAGACCTTCTGATGCAAGAGATCAGAAACATCCCAATTCCCCGAGACTACGCTTGGCAGCATGACTCTTGAAGACAAGAGTTTGATTGATTGTCACATACCTGGTCGGGGAGCATGACGTGGAGATGAGGGCGTCCTCTAACACCTCCTGCTCGGTGCCACTAATAGAGCAAACAGAAGGCACGAGAGCCACTCCTGGCTCTCGTGCCTGGCAAGTCTGTGATGGCAGCCGACAGGTGGGTAGTCCAGATGAGGAAAGAAAAAACAGAGGGCGCACAGGCCTAGTGCATTACCATAAAAAATGTTTAATAAAACATAAAGTAGGTGTTGTACTCACAAACAACAGTGTAGTCAAGGCACATCATAAAGAACAGCTGGGTCAACACCGCGCTGAGTAACAGTCCGCAATAGGGAGTGTAGACATCCAATAGACTGACGCGTTTCGAGGACTTGCCTCTTCCTCAGAGCCAACTGACCAAATGTCTGCTCCCTCTTTTATATGCTCGCTACTAGTTGAACCAAAGGTCACATGGGCCGTCATGGACACTCCCCTATGCAGGTGGAGGAGTCACAGCGGCAATTGACATAGTATAAGTAAACACAAAAGATCTGTAAAAATATATAAATATATATGTATAAATAAAACCATTGAAACTAGTGACAATCATAAAATCATATGAACCATAAGAAGTGTGCAAATGAAAAATAAATAAGTAGAAAGTTACACATATATATATATTATTATAATATATTATATTCCTCATTCAGTATATTTGGATTTCCCCGGTCTATTTGAGGGCAGCAAGGTGTTCCAGGACATTCTTAATGTGGTTGTAGCCTGCATCGAGTTCATCCCCAAGCGCAGGAGCATTTGTGTTTGCGGGTAGTCCAGATGACCAGGATGCAGGTCAGTTGCGGATGCAGGTGAGCAGAGGGTGCAGGTGCAGGAGCAGCAGCTGGAAGGTTCTAGCAGGAACTTGGCAACTGCAGGCAGTTGGTAGCAAGTGGCAGTCACAGGTTGGAGAAGTAGCACAGTCAGACAAGCCGGGTCGGGATCAATCATGTGGATCAGGTACGGGGAGCAGGCAAGCGGATAGTCAAAGTTCAGGGCAGAAATCAGCAACCAAAGGCAGCTAGCAGGGGGACTGGCAAAGGCGTAGTCAAAGGGTAAGCTGGGTCAGTGCAGGTAGAGTTCAAGCGAAGTCAAGACAGGTCAGGTCGGCAAAAGGATCAGGATACAACAGACAGCAGATAATGGAACATGGGAGACCAGAAGGCAAGGAATCCCTAGTGTGGTAGCAGTTTAAACAGCTCTTCTGGTGCCAGTCTGGTGGCAGGTGTGCACGCCGCATGCTCATGGGCACGGCTGTTAGGTAATTGGCTTTGGTGCATAAATGTGCGTCTGGGCATTCTCTGTTTTCCCTGAGAATGATGTTCCTGATTCCTGTGTTTTACAGAAGAGAAACATGTTCCTTCTTTATCCCCATCAGTATCTAATATTGTAGGCTTCCTTTATTCGCCTTTTGATTAGTGATGCACCAATACCATTTTTTGATCGGCGAGTACGAGTATCGATACTTTCGGTCAAGTGCTTGCCGATACCGAGTACCAATAGTTTGTGGAGTGATTGCATCAATACAGAATGTCTGAACACAAATTGCACTGCAAAGAATACTATGCAATTTGAACAGGAATGCGATTTCTGTCCAAATCGCATGTGAGTTCCCCACTACTCCCGTGTGAACCCGGGCTTGTCATAGCCTGAGATCACACAGGAGTGGTAATAAAAAGTTTAAACTTTTTATTAAAGGCGCATAATGCAAGTAACCCACACTTCTTACACCTGGTTTACAATTTTGGGTCACTGGACACATTGGTGTATGAAGAGACAGCACTAAGAATCATCATGGTGCAGTACAGCAAGCAGGTTACCATGGGTAATAGAAATCTACAGTAAGTAATACAGCCTGTCGGTAGCGTGTACCTATTATAGGTGGAGCGGCCTACAGCAGTGATGGAGATGTTGTCGGCAATCCTTCTGCCAGTGGTCTGTCTGCCATAGTAAGGGAGCAGACTTGCACCACAATGGTCCCCATCCTGTACAGAGGTATGGAAGTTCAAGAGTCAAGTCAAGTGCATGTATGGAGCCCATTCTAAGTGCACAGTGGGGCCCCTTTCTGCTACCAGGAGAGGTAGTAGAAAACGCTTGACAGGTGGTTGTGGACAATGCTCAGTGTGTCCATCCTAATTGCAAGTCTACAGTGAGAGTGTACATTGTCACAGGGACCTGAAGGTTAACTGGAGAACAGTTATGGCACAAGTGTACATGGTGTACGTTCCTCTCTAATAGTGAAGACCCACCTTAAGGTTGAGTATTCTCCTACAGTGGCCTTGGCTTGTCACAGGGCATTGAAGAAGACGGTACAGAGTAAAGGTACCCCATGTGTAAAGTAGCATGACCCTGTTTAAGGTGCCTAGCATAGCCCAGAAGAACCCACCCAAGAGTAGGCCTCTAGAGTTGCCCAGACTTGGCACCCAATGAATTCATGAGGAACATGGAGGAAGTACCACCCTTCTACCCTTACATGCTTCTGGGAAGATGTGTGGCGTCACCCAGAAACGTTTCTGCATGGATCTTTAAGGTATTACATTCACTAAAAATAGCAGAGGGCTTATTGCCACTGACTGAGGTGCAAATGTCAACCTCTTGGGCTGCTTAGGGTTCCACAAACGACACATAAAGCAGCCAGCTGGAGTTCTAGGAATACATTAATTTGACACTATAGACAGGACATGGCTAACATAAATCATAGTAGTTTTGGTTCTTTGGTGCTTACGGCTACTTTACTAGTGTACTATATTCATTTTGCATTCAGGGATGTTGTTTCTTTTCATTCCCTTGTCTTGGGGCTAGTTATGTTGCATATTATGCGGATATGTGGTGAGCCAGGAATATAGAAAATTGTTATCCATACTTACTGTAATTTTCCTTTCCTGGCTTATTCTTATATAAACATAGGTTTCTCTTCCAAATTTCTGCCATAGTCATGGAACATTGAGGGAGGACCGTCTCTCTTTTAAAGATTAGGAAGATGGTCTTTTGGGGTCGGATGGGTGGAGTTGACCTAGAGTATTCAGCACAGTACTCTATTCAGCACAGGTGTGCTGAACAGTTCAAATCCCAACCATTGCATCACCTGCCTGGAGTTTGCATGTTCTCCCTGTGCCTGCGTGGGTTTCCTCTGGGTACTTTGGTTTCCTCCCACACTCCAAAGACATGCTGGTAGGTTAACTGGATCCTGTCTAAATTGCCCCTAGTATGTGTATGTATGATTGTGAGTTAGGGACCTTAGATTGTACGCCCCTTGAGGGTTAGGGACTGATGTGAATGTACAATATATATGTAAAGCGCTGCGTAATTTGACGGCGCTATATAAGTACCTGAAATAAATAAATAATAGAGTAATCAGACATAAGGATAAGGCAGGAAAGGGTAATGATGGTAAGTATGGATAACAATTCCTGGCTTATTCTTATATTATAATAGGTTTCTCTTCCAGATTTCTGCCTTAGGTCTAGTCATGGAACGTTGAGGGAGGACTTTCTCTCTTTTAAAGATTAGGCAGATGGTCTTTTGGGGTCGGATGGGTGGAGTTGACCTAGAGTAATCAGACATAAGGATAAGCCAGGAAAGGGTAATGATGGTAAGTATAGATAACAATTCTCCATAACAGTAGAGGATCTTCTCTGAAAATAATCTGAATGTATGACAAGACCAGGGCTTTATCTTCCATACTAAAGATTGGAGACGATCACAAATATAGAGCTAGGATTGCAGTATACTGAGGAGCTTTGGCATAGGCACTGCGGCTTATACATATATTTGCAAATGTGTGCAACTAAACCCCCGTAAGGGATTTCCGGCAAGACGAATCGCGCTTAGAAATGCGCAGACGCATAGGAACTCCCGGAGAAGAGTTGTCGGTTGTGCGCATGCGCACAGAAATGCATGATCTCGCACGTGCACACGCACGGTGAAGATTGGTGCCAGAAGGGCTATTTAAAGAGTGTCTCTGCCCATGTTAGGTGCTGACTGGTCTTCAGCTCCCCTGTGTCCTGCTTGTTGCCATGGGATTCCTTTGTTGCTGACCCAGCTTGTTCCTGACCCGTCTCTGATTGCTCCCCTGATTGATACTGGTTCCTGACTTCGGCTCTGCTCCTGACCTTGGCTTTCCTTCTGATTCTGTACCGTGCTGCCCGACTGTTGATGACCTTGGTTATTCCATGACACTGCTCCTGTTACCCTCACTACCTGCCTTGCTCTGGTGCACGCCTGGCAATCTACAAGACCGGCTCTGCTTGTTACTACTGTGCCTGGATCAGAAGATCATCGGCCTTCCAAGGTCATCATCTGCAAGAGCTGCAAGCAACAACTACTGGCGCTCTTGTTCCCCTGGGTCCTAGACTTCCCCTGTTCCAACTCCAGTGGGGTCAGGGCTAGTGACACAAGTGAGGCCGACCTCGTCATTTCAGTCTCCCATCAGGTACATGACACCCCCTGTTTTTAATTTGAATTTGTTAGACAGGGTCAATTTGTTTTTTTTTTGCAGGCTAGCTGGTAAGCATGCTGGGAAATGTTTGTCTGTTTTTGAAGTGTATTGCCCTTCCATGTGCACTTTACTTCAAAGGCTAGCAATAAATTGGGGTGGTTGACATTTTTTTGTATATCGTGTGCTGGATATGTCGTGGGCATGGGCAGACTGACAACTCATGGGGCCCCCGGGCAATAGGGGATCATGGGGCCCCTGTGTCCTTGCCCAAACTCAAAAAAGCCTATGAAAAAGGTACCAGGGGCATCTCATGGGGCCCCCTACTGACCCCAGGCCCTCGGGCAGTGCCCGAGTTTCCAAATGGTCAGTCCGCCCCTGGTCGTGGGGACACGTTGGATGCCTTCAGCTGCCACTGTGCTCTTGCTAAACGTCCAGTATGTCCCCGTGACTTTTTAGGAGGAGAGGGCTTCCTCCAGGCAAACCTGTCTTTCATTTATCCATTGCTATATGTGTTCCAACGTGGAGGGTTAGGGTTATATATAGGGTTAGGACAGCACTATACAGAGGAGCCTTGGCATAGGCACTGCGGCCGCCATATATATTTGTAAATGTGTGCTGGGAAAATGTTGTTTGCTTGTGGCATACCTCCTACCAAACACAGCCCCAATGGAATGTTTTCCAGTACTGCAAATTTGGCCTGAAAATTCAACAACCCCATAATTAGTAAAAATAGAGGAGCTTTATGCACCTTTATCCTGATCCTTTGTGTGTTTTGCACAGTGAAGCTGCAATTCTGTAGATGGAGATGGGTTGCAGGTCCTCTCATATAACAGCTGTCTGTCATTGTGGCTACCGTGGCTTCCTGTTGAGTTTCTTTACTAGAAGTAGATAACTGGTTCCCATGGACACTTTTAACACCTTTTGTTGGATGCTGTTATATGATAAAAGAAGTGTTGTGTTGCTTGTATATCATGTCAAAACATTAGACAATATAAATCTCATCTGTAAAATTTGCTGAACCACCATGATAGTCCATTGGGTGGTAGCCAAGGAAAAATACACTGATATGAAGGGCAGAAAACTCAACCATTGGGTGAGTCCATTGGACGGTAGCCAAGGAAAAACACACTGATACGAAGGGCAGAAAACTCTTTTGAGCTTTCATTCATATTCTATTCATGTACACCAAGCTCCAGTTCACATGGATTTTGTCTTGTATATGGTGAGGCTCCTTGCACAGGACAATTGCACTTTTGGGACTGTTGATCAAATGTCATTGGTGCCTTTATGGGAGTATTGCAGGTTAAGGTATTTTTCTCCTCTCAGCAGAAAGTGAAGCTTTTCCCATTCCCATTTTGTGCCAGTTCCCCTAGAAGGCGAGACATGGTTTTCATCGTTTCAACCACCACTTACCATTAGTTTGTCACAACTGAAAGCTGAATAAAAAGGAGCACATCGCATGGCCAGACCCCAGTGTGCCTTCTAATAGTAGCAACTGCCCAAAACTAATATTTACATTTACATTTGCAGAGCCTGGAATGTTAAACCAGCAGACAAGTTCTCATGGGGACTCCCACTTCTCAAGTGAGATCCCAGGTTTGTACACCTGCAGTGCCCATTATGGAGGGTTCACAATATCCCTGTGCTGAGTTCCCAGGTCTGTACACCTGCTGTGCCCATTATGAGGGGTTCCTACCATCCTCTTGCTGAGTTCCCGGGTCTGTACACCTACTGTGCCCATTATGAGGGGTTCCTACCATCCTCGTGCTGAGTTCCCAGGTCTGTACACCTGCAGTGCCCATTATGGAGGGTTCACACTATCATTGTGCTGAGTTCCCAGGTCTGTACACCTGCTGTGCAAATTGTGATGGTTTCCTACCATCCCTGTGCTGAGTTCCCAGGTCTGTACACACGCTGTGCCCATTATGAGAGGTTGTTACCATCCCTGTGCTGAGTTCCCAGGTCTGTACACCCGCTGTGCCCATTATGAGGGGGTCCTACCATCCCAGTGCTGAGTTCCCAGGTCTGTACACCCACTGTGCCCATTATGAGAGGTTGTTACCATCCCTGTGCTGAGTTCCCAGGTCTGTACACCCGCTGTGCCCATTATGAGGGGGTCCTACCATCCCAGTGCTGAGTTCCCAGGTCTGTACATCCGCTGTGCCCATTATGGAGGGTTCACACTATCCCTGTGCTGAGTTCCCAGGTCTGTACACCTGCTGTGCCCATTATGAGGGGTTCCTACCAACCCTACGCTGAGTTTCCAGGTCTACAAACCTGCGTTGCCCATTATGAAGGGCTCCCACCATCCCTGTGTTAAGCTCCTAGGTCTGAACACCTGATGTTCCCATTATGAGGGGTTTTTTGGCCACTAATCTATCAGTGTAATTTAAAATTAAAGGTCAAGATAATTGTTGGCTTTCTGGTGGAGGTGATCAAAGTCCACCTGATCACTTCTGCAACCCCCTGAAAGTACTGCCCCCTACCCCTCCCCATCAGACTACTCCCCCATTAACCCCTAGCACCGTTGTCCTTCCTGTTGTCCCAGGACCGGCATGGCCCGGCCATGTTGGCAGGTAAATTAGAGGGAGAACATTCTTTCGCTGATCTCCCCTTTGAACTGAGAAGTGACAAATATTTTGTAGTGTCCTAAGCAGGATACTAGATAGGTTAGGCATCTTTAGTTTGTTTTTGTCTCCATGTAGTCAGTGGAACAGTTTGTGATTGCTTTGGGCTGTTCTGGGCTCTGCAGGCTGCAGGTTTGATTGCTTCCCCCTGTCTTCTGAATCTAGAGGATTCCAGAATATAGTGGGTTGGGGGGAGGTAAATCAACAGCTTGAATATTTATGTTGTCTCAGCCAATCCATGGGGAAGAGTGCCCAGTAGGTGACTGGGGAGAGCATAAACAGTCTGGGTCTGAGGCAGGGGCGGACTGACAACTCATGGGGCCCCTGGGCAATAGGGGATCATGGGGCCCCTGTGTCCTTGCCCAAACTCAAAAAAGCCTATGAAAAAGGTACCAGGGGCATCTCATGGGGCCCCCTACTGACCCCGGGCCCTCGGGCAGTTCCCGAGTTTCCAAATGGTCAGTCCACCCCTGGTCTGACGTAGTCCTGTTCTTGTCCTGGAGGAGAAGTTACTAACCTGAAGGGCTTCTGCCCAGCTAAAATTCTGCCTGTGCTCATCAATGTCCCAGCTGTGGCAGAGTTGGGGGGTCTATTTTCCTAAAATAAATCTCTGGAGCTAAATGAGGGATTTCACTGAGGATCTAGTCTGGAGGATTCACTAGGGAGATGTATGTCTGATATTGGAAGACCTGAGTGAAGGATTCCATTGGTATTGCTACCATCCCTTTTGTATCAGTGCTAGTGTTTGCACTGGCCTGGGGTATTTCTGATGTTGTCTCAATGTTGTCCACTTTCTGAGTCATTACTAGAGGGACCGCCCCTTGAAGTAGTAACAAAGTGAAGAGCGTCCTCAGATTCCTTCTAAGTGTTCATGGAGTATCCCACAGCTCCCTACGCCCTATCCAAGGTATTCAGTAATACATTTAATCCCTTCAATACCGGGCACTTATACCCCCTTCCTGCCCAGGCCAATTTTCAGCTTTTTGCACAATTGTCTGACAATTGCGCTGTCATGCAACATTGTACCCGTATAAAATTTTTATCTTTTTTTTCACACAAATATTTTGGTGGTATTTATCACCACTGAGTTTTTAAAATTTTTTGCTAAATAAAACAAAAAACACCTGAAACCTTTGAAACAAACCACACTTTTCTTCATTTCTGTTATACAATTTTGCAAATAAATAACATTTCTTCATAACTTTAGGTCAAAATGTATTCTGCTACATTTCTTTGGTGAAAATAATAATAATAAAAATAATTGAATTTGGATTTTGTTTTCTAATGTTTCTATTGTTTTTTTTTATTTTTTATTACATTTTTTCTTTTTTTTTTACTATTTTTTTTTTTCAGCACACTGTGACCAAAGCAATACAATGTTACCATAGTAACATTGAACTACTCTGGGCAATTGATCAGGATTTTTTTTTTATAACACATGATTGCTAATACCGATGTATTTCATTGATATTTGCAATCATTGTTACTGAATGAAACTGATTCTTTCAGTCTTTTGTTGTGATTAGCTGTGATTGGGCAAAGCTGATCACATGATACAGATGGGCTGTGATTGGAACTGTCTGTATCATGTGACTGCCTTGACCAGTCACAGCTAACAACATAATTGTGTACAATAGATGGCATGGCAGGAGGCCATCCATTGTATACAATCGACATGTGATCTGCTGTGATTGGTCACAGCGGTCACATGACACTGGCAACGAGCCGATGTAGTGACAGATTGCGCCGCGGAAGCGTGAGCGGCTCATTTTGACAGGACTTCATATGACACCCAGTCCTAACGGCCAGTGTTCTATAGCAGATTGACGGCCCGGGCGGGAAGGTGTTAAAAAAAGGCAACCCCTAGACCATCACTAAATGGTGGACCACGGTCCAGATCTGGACCCAAACACTGTCCCACCTGGACCACAGTGATCCCGCCATATAGGAGCCTGCTCTTCTCCCAGCCATCACCACTGTCATCCACGCGGGAGGTAGGACTGTTGCGGAGGGAGGGTGGGAGCTTCCCGAGGTAATCAAACAGATGATTGATTGCTAGGAGGCAGAGCAGTCCTAGCAACCAATCACCAGCTTGCAGCTTCTGCCCTTAATCCAGACCTGCTGTGCCTCCCACCCTCATGTCTGTGTAAGGTAGGACAGTACGGGGGGGGGGGGGGGAAGAACCTGACCTCTGTGAATTTTGATTCAATACCCCTGGTCTAGACTGTCCATTGAGCCAGAAGAGTGACTGTTGCTGTGCGACTGGCTGCTGTCGCACCAATCTGGAAAAGGATCCAGGAGTAAGTCAGCGAGCCTTTTCAGGGGTGAGCGTCGCATAGAGGTTGGGTAAAAGTTTTGGTACCCATTTGGTGGTCAACACATTTTTATGGAGGTCTATACCTCTGAACCAAAAGAGGGAGGAAAGACGGACAGAGGGATTTGGATCCAAAAACGGGACAACTTGGAGGTATATAAAGAATCGGACTGATGAGAATGTACAATATATATATAAAGCGTTACCCAAATTGATGGCGCCATATAAGTACCTGAAATAAATACATAAATTGTAAACTGCTGGTGGATTCGTATTTCCTCCACCTTCCTCTCTTTCTACAGATCTCTACCATCCGGAATGATCTCAGTTGTAGCTTTCAGTTTCATCTGCTTCAGCATTGAATGGGGCTGGGTGCCGGAATAATTATTACACTGAAAGGGGAAGTACAGTGCCGAAAATGCACTGAGCTCGCAGCAGCAGTCTCACAAAGGGAAATTCCTCCACACCGAAAGGGACAAGACTTGGCAGAAGGCAGCACAGATTACCATTCTACCGCCTGCTCGCTGACCTGCCCGGTTGACACAGAGGATGGATCAGGAAGGTGCAGGTGGGGGCGTCATTCTTCTCAATGTCCGTGGATGCTGATGCATACAGTGTAACTATAGGCAGAATAAAAAATGACAGATATGATGCAGTCTGTCACTAGCATTAGTTTTTGTTTTTCTAAGCAGTTTTAATATCTGTTGATCCTGCTGCTGCGTTTGTTATGTTTCAACTTCCAGACCAAGCTGTACAGTAAAAATGGCAGTTAGAGGATTGAGATTAACAATTTAACACTGGCAGGGGTGCTTACAATGATCAGCTTTTATTCATTTATGTAAAACTTTTATTCCATAAAGGAAAAATAAACCTGTTGCTGCAACTGCTTAATGCTTCATGTACATGAGCCTACCCTGATTGCCGGCCGTGGGAAAAAGCAAATTGCGGCAAAAATGCGGTACCGCGGCTGCATTTTCCCACGGTTGGCGGTCAAAACGTTCCTATCCTGAACGTGATTCTTCCGCGTTCAGGAAAGCAGGGTTTAACCTCACCTACAAGCGGCAGCTCCTAAACTCTGTGTACCTGGACACAAGGGTGGACTGACCATTTGGAAACTCAGACACTGCCCGAGGGCCCGGGGTCAGTAGGGGGCCCCATGAGATGCCCCTGGTACCTTTTTCATAGGCTTTTTTGAGTTTGGGGAAGGACACAGGGGCCCCATGATCCCCTATTGCCTGGGGGCCCCATGAGTTGTCAGTCCGCCCCTGCTTGGACACATAGGAGTTGATTTACTAAAGGCAATTAGACTGTGCACTTTGCAAAGTGCAGTTGCTCCGGAGCTTAGTAAATGGGTAGAAGCTCTGCTGACTTCCATCATCCAATCATCCCACATGGAAGAAAAATATATTTGAAATATATTTTAAAAATATTCTTCACAAATATGTTGAAATACATTTGAAATGCTAAAATTTTAGCCATATTCAATATATTTCAATGAATATATATATATATATTCATTGAAATATATTTTGAAATATATTGAATATGGCTAAAATTGTAGCATTTCAAATATATTTCAATGTATTTTTGAAGAATATATATATCACAGTGGCTTAGTGGCTAGCACCTATTGGGTCATGGGTTCAATTCCCGACCATGGCACCTCCTGCATGGAGTTTGCATGTTCTTCCTGTGCTTGGGGTTTCCTCCAGGTGCTCCGGTTTCCTCCCACACGCCAAAGACATGCTGGTAGGTTAATTGGCTCCTTTTTAAATTGTCCTAGTTTCATCCCTGGCCATGTGGGATCTCCTGCATGGTGGGGGTTGGGGAAAGACCTGGCAACCTACCCTGTAAAATAATTGCTAAGAGAATTCATGGAAAAAGTCGCTTACAAGTAATGGTCTGTGCAATCGCCAAGGGTCAGATACGACTGAATGGATATATATATATATATATATATATATATATATATATACAGTATGTATGTTGAAATCAGGGGCGGACTGACCATTTGGAAACTCAGACACTGCCCAAGGGCCCGGGGTCAGTAGGGGGCCCCATGAGATTCCCCTGGTACCTTTTTCATAGACTTTTCTGAATTTGGGCAAGGACACAGGGGCCCCATAATCCCCTATTGCCCGGGGGCCCCATGAGTTGTCAGTCCGCCCCTGGTTGAAATGCATTTTTATTACAAAATATATCAAAAATATTTTAAAAAAATACATTTCAAATATACTGCATGTCTTTAAAAATAAAAATCTAAATTTCTGGCATGTATTTACAAATATATGTAAAAATATATGTTAAAATTACTTTTTTATATGTTAAAAAAATCTAAAGAATATATTTAAAAAATATATATTTTTTAAAAATCTCAAGAAAATTGTATAATGTATGGGCAGCCTAAGACTCCACCATGAAGGTGTGATGGGGCACACGTTTCTGAGTGTCCCGTGTAGGGCAGCCCATTCGTTTCAACAGGTGGCCCTGTGTGGGAGAAACGCACAAAAGAAGTCCCTGAACCTTCTGAGAAATCACATTGTACCAAAATCTATCGTTCTGCTGCACCATGAATCTTGATGCGCACTAAAACATGCATTAGCAAATACTTGGGGGTGTCATTAAGATTTAACGGCACATACCTACAAAGAACATAGCCTTACACTGGGCATACACTGTACAATCTGATTGTACAATCTCTCTACATGCTTTGTTCTGATTGCTGTGTATGCTTTGATAAATGATTCATTTATTTTTTGATCAATCCTTTACAATAGAAATAATCAATATATAATCAACAACCCATTCAATCGATATGCCATACAGGGAAGTGGATTTTGGTTGATAGTTAAGATAGGATCACAACTTACCATCGTAGGTTATCGGTCGCTCCTCTGTTTCCTCCATGAAATCTCATACTCAGATTGATAAAAAAAATTTAATTGTATTCATGAACAAAGTGTTTAAGTTCAGTCAACTGATACAAAATTTAATGCAAAATTCATCAGGGATGGTGGGAACCTCATAATGGGCACAATGGGTGTACAGACCTAGGAACTCAGCACAGGGATGGTGGGAACCCCTCGTATTGGGGACAGCAGGTGTACAGACCCAGGAACTCAGCACAGGGATGGTGGGAACCCCTCATAATGGGCACAGAAGGTGTACAGACCCAGGAACTCAGCACAGGGATGGTGGGAACCCCTCATAATGGGCACAGAAGGTGTACAGACCCAGGAACTCAGCACAGGAATGGTTGGAACCCCTCATAATGGGCACAGCAGGTGTACAGACCCTGGAACTCAGCACATTGATGGTGGGAACCCCTCATAATAGGCACAGCAGGTGTACAGACCTGAGAACGCAGCACAGGGATGGTGGGAACCCCTCATAATGGGCACAGCATGTGTACAGACCTTGGAACTCAGCACAGGGATGGTGGGAACCACTCATAATGGAGACAGCAGGTGTACAGACCTGGGAACTCAGCACAGGGATGGTTGGAACCCCTCATAATGGGCACAGCAGGTGTACAGACCCAGGAACTCAGCACATTGATGGTGGGAACCCCTCATAATGGGCACTGCAGGTGTACAGACCTGAGAACTCAGCACAGGGATGGTGGGAATCCCTCATAATGGAGACAGCAGGTGTACAGACCCAGGAACTCAGCGCAGAGATTGTGGGAACCCCTCATAATTGCCACAGCAGGTGTACAGACCCAGGAACTCAGCACAGGGGTGGTGGGAACCCCTTATAATGGGGGCAGCAGGTGTACAGACCTGGGTGCTCAGCACAGGGATGGTGGGAACCCCCATAATGGGAAGAGCAGGTGTACAGACCCAGGAACTTAGCCCGCAATGGAATCTCAGTTCCAGGTATGGTTGCGATCTCCAATGCAGGCGGCGTGCCACAGGGATCGTCAGGTTGTCATCCGGCCATAATGAATCAGCCTTGCTATCCCTCCTCAGGACGGTCATGCTGCATGTAACAAGTCTGTAATTATATGAAATGATCCCAAACACGCCCGCAGACTACGGTCATTAGGAGGGTCACCTGACGGGTCGATGTTATATGCTGACCCCGCTTCAGGCATTGTGACAAGTCATTATCTATATTAGAAATGCGCTCCTTATTTCATTTTGTTTTCCTATACGCCATTAGGTGATATCTGCAAACATTGAATACGTCCGGAGCTGCGCTGCAGCGCGCTGCGATAAAAACGTGGACATGCTGCATTTTATCTCAGAGCACGGTACAGAATCGCATGGCACTGTGCCGCCCACTAGTTCTGCCCACCTGTGCCCAGCGGTGCCACCCACCAGTGCCCAGCAGTGCCACCAAACAGTGCACCCATCTGTGCCCAGAAGTGCCATCTACCTGTGCCCATCAGTGCCACCCTCCTATGCCCACCAGTGCCACCCACCAGTGCCCACCCACCTGTGCCCATCAGTGACACCCACCTGTGCCCACCAGTGCCCATCAATGCAGTGCTGCCAGTCAGTGCCACCAGTCAGTGCCCAGCGGTTGTGCTAGTCAGTGCCCAGCAGTTGCGCCAGTCAATACCTAGCAGTGCCGCCAGTCAGTGCCCAGCAGTGATGCCAGTCAGTGCCACCTATCAGTGCTGTCTATCAGTGCCGCCTATCAGTGCCACCTATCCGTGACACCTCATTAGTGCTGCCTATCAGTGCTGCCTATCAGTGCCCTTCAGTGCTGCCTATCAGTGCCCATCAGTGCTGCCTCATCAACGCACATCAGTGAAGGAGAAAAATTACCTGTTTGAAAAATGTTATAATAGAAACAAAGAAAAATATTTTTTTTTCAAATTTTGTAAAAAAATTTTTGTTTATCGCGCAAAAAGTAAAGTGCCCAGCGGCGATTAAATACCACCAAAAGATAGCACTATTTGTGAGAAAAAAATGATAAAAATTTCATATGGGTACAATCTTGCATGACCGCACAATTGTCAATCAAAATGCAACAGCGCTGAAAATTGGCCTGGTAAAGAAGGGGGTATAAGTGCCCAGTAGGCAGTTGGTTAAAGTAGAACTATTTATTTATTACATGTACTGATATAGTGTCGTCAATTTACGCAGCGCTTTACATATATATTGTACATTCACATCAGTCCCTAACCCTCAAGGGGCGTACAATCTAAGGTCCCTAACTCACATTCATACATACACATACTAGGGACAATTTAGACAGGAGCCAATTCACCTACCAGCATGTCTTTGGAGTGTGGGATGAAACCAGAGTACCCGGAGGAAACCAATGCAGGCACAGGGAGAACATGCAAACTCCATGCTGGGAATGCCGTGGTTGGGATTCAAACCAATAACCCCAGTGTTGTCAGGCAGAAATGCTAACCATTTAGCCACTCAAGGTAAAATGTTTTCATTTTGGATAGAGTAATGCAGGCCATACACAGGTCAAATTCTGAATGAACTGCCAGTCACCGCTCGCTGCTCGGCTCCCGTGCTGGGCTGTGGAGGGGGGAGAAAGCGGCTGGCTCAGACACCCAGAAGATCGCCGCTGTGAGAAGAGAGCGGTGACTGTCATTTGCCGCTCTCTGCTCAGCTCCCCCAGCACTCACTGGAACACTGGACTGTGGAGGGGGGAGAAAACGGCTGGCTCAGAGTCCCAGAAGATCCCCGCTGTGAGCAGAGAGCGGTGACTGCTAGTCACCTCTCTCTGCTCGGCTCCCCCAGCACTCACTGGAGCACTGGGCTGTGGAGGAAGGAGAGTGCGGCTGGCTCAGACTCCCAGAAGATCGCCGCTGTGAGCAGAGAGCGGTAATTGCCAGTCACTGCTCTCTGCTCGTCTCCCCCAGCACTCACTGAAGCGCTGGGCTGTGGGGGGGGGGGGGAGTGGCTGGATCAGACTCCCAGAAGATCGCCGCTGTGAGCAGAGAGCGGTGACTGCCAGTTACCGCTCTCTGCTCGGCTCCCCCAGCACTCACTGGAGCGCTGGGCTGTGGAGGAAGGAAAGAGCGACTGGCTCAGACTCCCAGAAGATTGCCGCTGTGAGCAGAGAGCGGTGACTGCTAGTCACCGCTCTCTGCTCGGCTCCCCCAGCACTCACTGGAGCACTGGACTGTGGAGAGGGGAGAAAGGTGCTGGCTCAGAGTTCCAGAAGATTGCTGCTGTGAGCAGAGAGTGGTGACTGCCAGTCACCGCTCTCTGCTCGGCTCCCCCAGCACTCACTGGAGCGCTGGGCTGTGGAGGAAGGCAAGAGCGACTGGCTCAGACTCCCAGAAGATCGCCGCTGTGAGCAGAGAGCGGTGACTGCTAGTCACCGCTCTCTGCTCGGCACCCCCAGCATTCACTGGAGCATTGGACTGTGGAGGGGGGAGAAAGCGACTGGCTCAGACTCCCAGAATTTCGCTGAGAGGCTGAGCCAGGTGCCGCTCCAGACTCTGGGGTGGATCCTGACTTCAAAGTCGGGATCCTTCCCCATCCTGTTGCCCACTGTCAGCTGAAAACGGGTCACAGGAATGCAGAACAAACTGCACTCCTATGATCCACAGGAGTACAGCCTGTACTTCACCTTTAAACCTACCAATAGGATGATGTTTCTTTCACTTGTATGGTATTCTGATTACAAGACTTTCCAGATATTCCTCCTTCCCCAACCCCCCTTCAGCTGCTTCTGCCAGAGGACTACACCGAACATGAGGTCAAATTAAAGGCATTTCCTTCAAGACGATTTTCCTGTCGGATAAGATATGTTTTATCCTCTATATGTGTGAATGTATAGCAGAGCTACTGAACTATATTATTAAAGGATACGTTCACCTTTGAGAACATGTTATATGTTCCATCCATTTTTAGGGCCTATTGTCAGATGATGGCCGAGCGAACACTTCGTCCCTCCGGGAGGGTGTCATATGAAGTCCTTCCCGGATTGCGCAGTGCGATACACGCAGGGCTGCGCTGCGGCGCGATCTGTCGCTGGCCATGTACCTCGGACGCAGCCAATGACAGATCTGTGTACTGGCCCCGTTGCTAGTACCATGTGACCTGCTGTGACCAATCACAGCAGGTCACATGACAGTTGTATACAATCGATGGCTTCCTTTAATGACATCCATTGTATACAAGTGTGTCTAGCTGTGAATGGCGATCAACTGTACAGGCTGGGCCAACTACAGCCCATTGTGTCATGTGATTAGCCGTGGCCAATCACAGCTAATCACAACAAAAAAATCTGAATTAATCGATTTCATTCAGTTAAATGCTTGCTTATAGGAAATAAATTCTTTGCTATAAGCAATCAAATTGTGTAAAAAAAAAAAAATACTGATCACTTCCCCAAAGTAGTTCAGTGTTACTATGGTAACATTATACTACGTTGGTCATAGCGTAATATGAAAAACAAAAACTTTAAAAAAGAGAAAAAAATTTAATAAAAAATAAAATATAATAATAAAAAAATAAAAACAATTGAAAAAAATTATCAATTTTTTTTTTCGTACTGTCACCAGTCAGTGTCCCTGATCACCACCACACCAGTTATCTGCTGACAAAAAAATTACAACTTCAAAAAACTCGCCATGCCAAAACATCAGACTGTCTACTTTGCAAAAAGCCAGGTCTTCTTGGAGAAGTTGGTTGAGAAGACCTGGCTCATTCCAGTTCATCTAAAAGGGTTATGTAGGGCTAAGGTTAGAGCTTTGTGTAGGACATTTGAGTTCCTCCACATAAAACTCATCAAACTATGCCTTCATGGAGATGTTGGTAGAGAAGATCTGGCTCATTCCAGGTCATCCCATATGTGATCAGTAGGGTTGAGGTCAGGGTTCTGAAGGCCACTCGAGTTCCACCACACCAAAACTCATCAAACCATGTCTTCATGGAGATGTTGGTTGAGAAGAACTGGTTCTACTAGGACCTGGTTCTACTAAGTGTTGCTTGCATTCTGGAACTATTTTTACTCTGCATCTGAATAAAATTTTCTACAATTCATCTTCACCTTGTTGCCGATCCTATGTGATTTGACTTACTGGTTCAGTGGATGGAAACTGCAGGAGACGCACAGTGAGATATATACTCCTTACGGAAAACATGCTATGAGGGTTGCAGCACCTATTCCTTGTATGTGTGATTTGGGACACTCCAAAATTATTGGAAATCCTCCTCAAAAGAGTGGAGTCTGTTGCCGCTAAGAAGGGCTAATTTCATATTAACCTCCTCGGCGGTATGATTCTTTCCGATTTTTTGTGCTGAAAGCGGTACCATTTTTTTGCATGGAAATATGTAGTTTTTTATTGTAGGCTGTAATTTTTAGGAATAACTCACTGAAATCTGTCCGAACAAGAGTCTAGTAAACATCCCGGGGAGGATAAAACTTGAAACACGAAATCATAAATTATAATTTAATAAATAATCATAAAAAATAATAATATAATAATAATTAATTTAATTCAATAATATAATCAAACCAAAAACACTGAAATGTGAAATAGAGCGCCAAGTTCGCACATCGCTGAGCAAA
This sequence comes from Staurois parvus, assembly GCF_062004578.1. NCBI lineage: Eukaryota > Metazoa > Chordata > Amphibia > Anura > Ranidae > Staurois > Staurois parvus. Next base: position 604,479 of record NW_028319291.1, on the reverse strand, counting down.
GTCGCAACATCGTTTTCAGTGTCTGATGATGAATTTCCTCCACGAATCATTATCACTCAATTCTGCAAGTGGTTCTGATTTACTATCGCTGTTCTCTAGCCGGTCTAAAACCGCTTTTGACGTAAAGGGACGCTTTTTGGACGCCATGGACTTTTCTAAGTTTCCAGGCAGAAAGAACAGTCAAAATGCAGGCAGGGCGCCGGACAAAGCACTCGGGACAAAATATATGTGAAATGCATTGAAACAGCAATGACAGCAAAAATGAAATTTTTTTAAAATTTCAAATTTCCCGCCGGTTCCAGCGCCCGTACGTCACGACGTCACAGGGACCGGAACACGGAAGCCGGATGCCGGCATCGGCCGAAGGAGATGGCCGGGGACGCTGCAGGGGACACATCGCGGGAGCGAAGGACAAGGTAAGTGCTGCAGGGACCCCCTGAGCAACGCCGCATGGTAAGCCCGAGTGTAGCTCGGGGTTACCGCTCTTGGTATTGAAATTTTACCCCGAACTACACTCGGGAATACCGCTAAGGAGGTTAATGCCCATGGTTTTGAAATAGGGTGTTCACCAAGCTCAAATGTGATGGTCAGGTGTCCACAGACTGTTGGCCATAAAGTGCATCTCTTTTGTAATAATAATAACATAATAATAAATGCCAACTGATAACACAGATTCAGTTGCAGAAATCCTATGCACTTCTTGTGGAGATGGTGTAAACCATGTGCTTGTGGTCATTGTGGCACCACATATTTGTATTAGTTGGCTGTTTTTCTGACTCGCCGATGTTGTAAGTGTCACCTGATACAGAGTTTTGTATGGTTGAAAATGTGACATGTATTTCCTTGTTTGCTTAAATGCCAACAGGAACCTATTGTTCATCTTACATACATGTTCAGGCCATTCTTGGGTAATATGTAGGTTAATGGTCGTACAGAACAGAAAGGAAAGCTTTTATGTGTCCATGCTTTCAGGAATACAATCTGCTTGATGTACATGACCTTTTCAGTATATATCAAGGTATTTATTTATTACAGGTACTTATATAGCACTGTCAGTTTTACACAGTGCTTTTTCATATATACAGTATATATACATATATTGTACATTCCCATCAGTTCCTAACCCTCAAGGAGTGTACAATCTAAGGTCCCTAACTCACATTCATACACATACTAGGGCCAATTTAGACAGGAGCCAATTAACCTGCTAGCATATCTTTGGAGTGTGGGAGGAAACCAGAGTACCCGGAGGAAACCCACGCAGGCACAGGGAGAACATGCAAACTCCAGGGAGGTGATGCTGTGGCTGAGATTTGAACCAATAACCCTAGTACTGCCAGGCAGAAGTGCTAACCATTTAGTCACTGTGCTGCCCAAGGTATGAGCCCTCACGCACACGGGGCGTTTTTACAGCGGCTGTTTTTGGCTTTGACGTTTTGTTCTACAGCCAGTAAACCCCCCAACATGTTATCCTATGTGTCCATACACACATAGACTGTAATCAACATTTTTTGGTTGGAAAAGAAACAAAACCGGTGGGTTTCTGGAGTTTTTCAGCAGTAAAAACTCTAACACTGAAAAACGCGGCAAAACATGGTGGAACACCGCAAACTGCTGTTTTTTTTTGTCAAAGAATCGCTTTAAAATGCTAAAAAAATAAAAACCGCAATCGCGGAAAAGAGATTCTAATCGCGGCAAAATGCCGCTAATCGCTAATGCAAAAATGCTAAAAAAAGCTGAAAAACTCACGTTTTTAACATGACTTTACACAGCTAACATTACCAGCGTTATCAAAATGTCCCGTGTGCGTGAGGGCGAAGTCCTCCTAGCATGTTATCCTATGTGTCCATACACACACAGACTGTAATCAACATTTTTTCACAGGGATGTTTTATGGCTGGAAAAAAACCTGGGACTCGTGAGTTTCTAGAGGAGTGTTTTAGCTGTAAAAACACTCTAACGCTGAAAAAAGCAACAAAACGGTGTTTTTTTACTTTTTTTGACCCAAAAAAGCTAAAACTGCAAACGTGGGAAAACACCGCTAATCGTGGCAAAACGCCACTAGACGCTAATCCAAAAACGCACGTTTTTAACATGACTTTACACAGCTAATGTTACCAGCGTTATCAAAACGTCCATGAGGGGCAAAGATCCTGACAGAGTTTTCAGATTGTCTATATCTGCTGCACAGTAACTGTGCTTTACCGTTTCCTTAGCTGGTCAAAGATTGTAATAACAAGCATTAAAGCTTTTTGACCATCCGGTCCTGAGGTCTCAACAGCTCCGCCTGACAGCAAAGCCCTGTGTGGTGGGACGGGAGACCTGATTTTTCTTTGCTGCAGTTCAGTAACACTTACATATCTATACCCTTCCCTAGCCTGTGACTGAACAGTGAAATGAGAAGCAGCCGACTAGTGAGCTCATCATTCTGTCACTCTCCTCCTATCAGCTTGTTCCTTGTAAGCAGTACAGCAGATTGGCTCCTTATGTTGCTTCTCCCTCTCCTATTCTGAGCCCTGCTGTATAGGGATGGGAAGAGACTGATATCAAGTCAAATCCAGATACTTACACTGCTTGCATTATCTATCTATCTATCTATCTATCTATCTATCTATCTATCTATCTATTCAGTCATATCTGACCCTTAGCAATTGCATGGACTGTCACTCGCAAGCGACTTTTTCTATGAATTCTCTTAGCAATTATTTTTACAGGGTAGGTTGCCAGGTCTTTCCCCAACCCCTACCATGCAGGAGATCCCGCTTGGCCAGGGACAATTTAGACAGGAGCCAATTAATCTACCAGCATGTCTTTGGTGTGTGGGAGGAAACCAGAGTACCCAAGGGAAACCCATGCAGGCACAGGGAAAACATGCAAACTCCATGTAGGAGGCACCATGGTCAGAAATCAAACCCATGACCCATTTACTGCAAGGCAGACATGCTAACCACTAAGCCACTGTGCCGCCCGCTTGCATTATATTAAAGTATAATTACTAATGAATACAGAGATGCAATAATTTGTTCCGATTTTATTTTATTAACCTCCCTGGCGGTATTCCCGAGTGTAGCTCGGGGTAAAGTTTCAGTATCAAAAGCGGTAACCCCAAGCTACACTCGGGAATACACTGCAGCGTTGCTCCGGGATCTCTTCTGCACTTACCTTGTCCTGCGCTCCTGCGATGTCCCCCCTGCAGTGTCCCCGGCCATCTCCTCCTCCCGATGCCGGCATCCGGCTTCCGTGTTCTAGTCCCTGCGAGCGTCGGGACATACGTGACGTACGGGGGCCGAAACCGGCGGCAAATTTGAACATTTTAAAAACTGATATTTTCTAATAAACTAAAATCACATAGTATAACATTCCTGTATCCAACCATTTCACATACATTTTGTCCCGAGTGCTTTGTGCGGCGCCCTGCCTGCATTTTTACTGTTCTTTCTGCCTGGAAACTGAGAAACGTCCATGGCGTCCAAAAAGCGTCCCTTTAGGTCAAAAGCGGTTTTAGACCGGCTAGAGAACAGCGATAGTAAATCAAAACCACTTGCAGAATTGAGTGATAATGATTCGTGGGGGAAATTCCTCATCAGACACTAAAAACGATTCTGCGACTTTGCTCAGCGATGTGCGAACTTGGTGCTCTATTTCACATTTCAGTGTTTTTGGTTTGATTATATTATTGAATTAAATTTATTATTATTATATTATTATTTTTTATGATTATTTATTATATTATAATTTATGATTTCGTGTTTCAAATTTTATCATCCCCGGGATGTTTACTAGACTCTTGTTCGGACAGATTTCAGTGAGTTATTCCTAAGAATTACAGGCCTACAATAAAAAAACTACATATTTCCATGCAAAACAATGTACCGCTTTGAGCACAGAAATACTGACATAATCAGACCACTAGGGAGGTTAAAGGTACAGTTGCACTTTAAAGCTCTGTGCAAATATCAACCTAAAGTAAGGCAGTTCTTTGGTCAGTAATACATCATTCAGTACCAGTTCACACTCCATGCATTTCAGGTGCGTATTTTTCTGCATCCAAAACGCACAGAAAGTAGGTGATAGGGTTGTCAATGTCATAGTTCACATCAGTGCTTGCAGTTCCAGTGTGTTCCAGGTGCAGAAAGAAAAGTAGAACAGGCTGCATTTTTTCTGCTCAGAACTGTACTGCATCAAAAACACACCAGAACCTATTTAAATTGAAGAAAAAGAGAGAGGAAAAAATGAACTGGAATGCATAAAAACCGCACTGGAATGCATCAAAAACGCATCAAAAACATGCATGCAAAAACGTATCCGGAATGCATCTGGACTGCATTTCTATAGTGTGAACCGGCCCTAAAGGTATTTTTTTAATGCATGCAGTGTAAAGTCGGCCATACACGGATCGAAATCCATCGGTTCAGCAGGGCCTGGCCAAATTTCAATCCATCTATGGGCAAGGAGGTTGTACAGAAGTCAATCTACCGATCAGCATCTGTACAAACACACCGCTTGATAAGCGCTGTAGGCTATAGCCTGCGATTCTGATCAGTGTATTCTGACAGCAGGGAAATCTCCCCCCTGTCAGAATACAAAAGCTCAGTGGGGAGGATTCCCCAATCCACATTAATGCAGGCCATACACGGGTCAAATCCTGAATGAATTTTCTTTATAAAATTGGAAATTTTGTGCGTTTTGTAACCTGATGGCGCCACCATTGATTTCGAAATTCAACCATGTTGCTACAGAAAAGAGTTTTCCAAGAAATTTTTTTTCTTTCCAGGTCACAGCTCACGCTCGTTTCTTTTTCGATTACATTTCTCGCACGATTCTCCCATTATTGATTTTGAAATTTGACCAACCAAGCCTTCAATTCCCCCTCATATTGCTACAGAAAATAATTTTCCTGGCCAAGAATTTTCTCCCATCGTTGATTAGAAATTCGTTCATTTTTCAAAAAAATTCCAACATGCCCGATCACTCAAATTCGATGGTCGCACGAAAATCAGCCGTTTCTGTGGCCCCACTAATGGTGCGAAATTCAAACGAAAATTCTTAGAAAAGATTTTCTAAAGAAAATTATTTCGGAATTCAACCAGTGTATGGCCGGCATAAGTGTGGATAGGGAAATTGAGTCAGTTTTATTTTCATTTGAACGAAAAAAGTTTTTTTTTAGTTTGCTGTTTGAATGAAAAAACGGTATCACCTATGGGTTGTTTCATGCAGGCCATAGACGGGTTGAAAACCGGCCGTTTTAAAAAAAAACAAAAATCGGTCGTTCAATAGGCCGACATTACCACCAACGGTAAAAAAATCGGCCAATTTTCGTCCCGTCTATGTCCGGCGTTTAATTACTTCTGTCCCTTGCAGAGAGCTCCGCTATTAGATTTGAGATGAAAAAGTATTGCGGTTGCAACAATGTATCTATTTGTATCCAGTTCAGATACAGATGTTTTTATTCGGATACAAATAGATACATTGTTGCAACCGCAATACTTTTTCATGTCAAATATAATAGCGGACTGGAATTCTTTTTCTTCTTCTTTTTCTTCCTCTTGCAGGTCACAGCTCACACGCAGATGTTTTATCGGTAAAAAAATCGGCCGATTTGCCCATCATTGCCAGGAAAATTGGCCGATCTGCAAAATTGGCCAATTTTTTTCCAACTTCACCGATAAAGAAAAGTGCCAAAATCCCAAAAAATGGCCAACCAATTAACCCACTAATGGTGCGAAAATCGGCCGATTTGTTTTTCGGCTGAAAAATCGGCCAATTTTTGAGCCGTCTATGGCCTGCATTAGTATCTGAATTTGACCTGGCATCCCTCTACGGCAGTACTGGAGCTTGAGAGGAGGAAGCAGCACAATGAGTCAATCGATTCACCTGCTAACAAAAAACAGTATCATCTATGGGCTGCTTTAGTAACTGAATTTGACCTGCCATCCCTGTACAGCAGGACTGGAGGGTGAGAGCAAGAAGCAGCACAAGGTGTTAATCAGTTTATGTGCTGACAAGCATGCTGATAGGAGGTGAGAACAGAGTAACAGAGAGATGAGCTCATCACTGTGCAGCTTCTTTTTTCACTGTCCAGTCCCAGGCTGGGGGTTGGGTCCAGTAGGATTTGGGTTCAGAAGAAGTGGGTTGAATGATTTTGGCCATCAGACAGAGGACATCTAGTAGCAGAAAAAAATAAATCTCAACTAAAACTTTAAAAGAGAAGTATGGTCAATTTTTTTTCTTCAAATCATACCTACCTAGGTGGATGCAGCATCGGTCTGAGGCTCTAAGGGTGAGAACACAGCGATCACATGACCACTGATCGCTGAGTTCCCACAGCAGAGATAGGGTCTGTCAGTCACCACTCTCTGTTTAGCCCCTCCCCAGTGGCGTCCCTAGGCAGGTTCGGGGGTGCGCGCCACACCGGGTGACACCTACCACACAGGGTGACACTGGACCCGCTCTACCAAAAGCTAAGTTGTATAGAAAGCTGACGATCCACACAGGATGGATCGGATCTGCGGATTGAGCATAATGGATCGGAGTCCTAGCCATTATGCTCCCCAATCCTCAGATCCAATCCATCCTGCGGGGATCGTTGGCTTGCTTTACAACTTACCTTTTCGTGGAGCGGGTCCGGTGTCACCCCGTATAGGTTGCATGCTGACGATCCCCGCAGGATGGATAAGATCTGCGGATTGGGGAGCATAATGAATCGGACTCCGATCCATTATGCTCAAACCACAGATCCGATCCATCCTGTGGGGATTGTCGGAGGGGGTGTCACCAAGTGTTATCGCACCGGGTGACACCAACCCTAGGGACGCCTCTGCCCCTCCCCCAGTGCTCATTGGAGCACTGGACTGTGGAGGGGGAGGGAGCGGTTGGCTCAGGCTCTCAGTGGATTGCTGAGAGGCTGAGCCAGGTGCCGCTCCAGACTCTGGGGTGGATCCCAACTTTGAAGTCGGGATCTTTCCCAGCCTGGACCGGCGGAATGACGTCACAGGAGTGCAGAACAAACTACACTCCTGTGATCCGCAGGAGAAGTACAGCCAAAAGAGCTTTGCCTATACTGCTCCTTTAATATTGCAGCAAAAGCTGTTATTTTATCTTTTAATGAGCTATTCATTTTCCTCTTGTTATTTTTGGCTGGAGTTCGGCTTTAAACCAATTGTAAAGTTAATTTTTTTTTAAATAAAATAACAGACATGTTATACTTACTTGCTGTATGGAATGGTATTGCACAGAGAGGCCCTGAACCTTTTGGGGTCCCCCACTGGCGATGATGGCAGCGCAAGCCACTTGCTATGGGGGCAGACATATAGGCCTGTTGCTGAGCTGGGCTATGTGCATCCATAGACACATACAGCGCTGTTCAGCCCCACCCCCTGCTCCCTTGTCACAGGATTTGATTGGCAGCAGCAGGAGCTCTGTCTCTGAACCTGTGAGGAGAAAGAGAGACCACCACCGCTGCAGATGGACAGAGTGCTGGATTGAGATCAGACCCAGGAGAGTATATAGGAAGGAGAGGGGGCGATACAATTACTGGGACATATTTTATCTTAAAGTGGTTGTAAACCCTTCCATATACCCAGTGAAGTGACTGGCCTCAGGTGATACACAAATTAAACAAATCCTCCTACACAAGTTGTACCTGTTTATCTGCAGTCTTCTCTTCTTTACATCAGTTCAAAGTGCTGGATTTATAAGTCATCATGCACATTGGATGTTTTTACAGCGGCTGTTTTTGGCTTTTGATGGGTTTTTTTTCTACAGCCAGTAAACCCTCCAGCATGTTATCCTATGTGTCCATACATACATAGCCTGGAATCAACGTTCTTTGGCTGGAAAAAAAACCCAGGACTATTTTTAGCTGTAAAAATGCTCTAACGCTGAAAAATGTGGTAAAACGCTGCAAACCGGTGTTTTTGAACTTTTTGGCCAAAAAAACGCCAAAAGATGCAAATGTGGAAAAACGCAGGAAAACACTGCTAAACACATAAAAACCCCACTAAACGCTAATGCAAAAATGCTAAAAAAAAAAGCTAAAAAACTTTACACAGCTAAAGTTACCAGCGTTATCAAAACACCCCGTGTGCATGGAACCGCTTGTCAAAGTTCAGAAAAAAGGGGCGGAGAGCTGAAATTACACCCTGCAGGGCTCAGTGAGGGGAGTTCTGAGAGCTGATTGGAGGGAAGAGACACCCCCCCCCCCCTCCACACAGCTCACAGGAGCAGAGCTGAGGCTGTCAATCTGCTGGAGCTCCTCCCCGTCACCATTTTTCTCATGGTGTCAGGAAAACTTGTAAGAAATGATTCATGCTGATAGCAGAGGAAAGAGGTAGCAGACAGAAATGACACTTAGTGCTTTGGATTGAGACAAGTACACACTATAGAGGGCTCTGCTTTGTTCGTATTCCATGTCTGAGGAGTACAACCATTTTATACAGAAAGTACAGTAAGGTAAAAAAAAATGTCCTGGCTTTAGAACCACATTAAGGCCAATGTGAAAATAGTAACATTTTTTTTTCTGGTTTTAGACTCACCAAGGAACCAGGGATATGGAACTATTGCAAAGGCCAATGATGACAGTGAGAGAACCTACCTGGATGAAAAGATTTCTGTTCCCACCACAGACACAGTAAGCCCATTCATCATATCTGTAATATTGTGAACAACCTGACCGCAAACAAGTAAATCCAAGATTTGTTTTATTTGTAAAACACAGTATATGCTCAAACATATGTTAAAATCCTGTACAGACAGGGGCGTCCCTAGGCGGGTGCGCGGGGGAATGCGCCGCACCGGGTGACACCTATCGCACGGGGTGACACTGGACCCTCTCCATGAAAAGGAAAGTTTTAAGCAAGCCGACGATCCCCGCAGGATGGATCGGATCTGCGGATTGAGCATAATGGATCGGAGTCCGATCCAGTATGCTCCCCAATCCGCAGATCCGATCCATCTCGCGGGGATCATCAGCTTGCAACCTATACGGGGTTATCTGATCCAGGTAAGGCTGTGCGAGATCTGGGACTTGTCTGTAACCAAGAAATGCGGCGATAGCAGGAACCTCCTCCATCTGACATCACTTCTTGAGCATGTGCAGACCGGACCGGTGCTGAAAGATCGGACCTGGGCAGGAAGGGGGTAAAAGTGCCTGGTACTAAAGTGGTTGATACCAGAAAGATCAAACTGGAGAGCTCCCCAGGGGGCCCCTATTTCGGAGAGCGTCTAGCTCTGGGGAAATCAGCTACATTTTACACAATTTAATTCTGCTTGGGTGCAATAACTTGCTGCCATTTATAAATTATTAGGTTTCAGCACCTGAAGCACCGAACCCCCCCCCAGCCCCCGACACATTAACCCACCCTGTAACTTTTCGTGTACACTAAACCTCACACTAACCTTCCTTGTAATCCTCATACTTTCCTTCCCTGTGACCCTAACACTAACCTTTGCTTTCACCCTAACACTAGGGTCACCATACAGTCTACAACCTGAGCATACCACCTCCATGTAGGCAGGTGTATTTTGACCTCCCTGCAAGGGTGGCGCTGTGCGGCGGCCACCATGCAGAGAGGGTAGAGGACAAGGGGGAACCCAGGTTCCTCTGAGAGCTCCATAGGTGTCATCAGCGGAGCAACTGCCTAATTGGATGCTGCTGCCCTAACTGACCTCTGCGGCCATTTTTGGTGTTGGCAGTGCTAATAAAAAGCACAGTTCCCCTTGGGTTGGTGCTAATTCTGCGTAGTGGGTAGACCCCCAACTGGTTAGGAACAGCTGGGATAGGTTCCTGTGGAGTAAGGACTGTCGCTGTGTCTTGAGCAATCGCCTTCCTCATTCTGGGGCACAGGGTTTTTTTTCAGCGGGAAAATGCAGTTACGGCACCTCCAGCTCTGAATGTATGTAATGGCAAGGGGTGCTGGGGTATGCTGGAAGGTCTTTCGATGCTGTCTGCAGGAGAATCTATTGTCACTAGAGAAGATCTACTGTTAAGGGAGGGCTCTATTGTTGCTGGATGCTGGGAGATCTGTTGTTGCTGCTGTGGGTTTATTGTTGTAGGGTTCCGTTGCTGCTGGAGGGTCTACTGCTGCTGGATGGGGGGATCTACTTTACTGCTTTTTTTTTGTTATCATTAACAAATTCCATACACATTACATAGCACCACAAAATGATCCTTGGTCCTGTATTCTCTAAAAGGGGTGGTACTGGGAGGTGGGTAAGGGGTGGAACCAATGGATGGTGTTTGGAGGTGGGTAAGGGGTGGAACCGATGGATGGTGTTTGGAGGTGGGCAAGGGGTGGAACCGATGGATGGAGTTTGGAGGTGGGTAAGGGGTGGAACCGATGGATGGTGTTTGGAGGTGGGCAAGGGGTGGAACCGATGGATGGAGTTTGGAGGTGGGTAAGGGGTGGAACTGATGGATGGTGTTTGGAGGTGGGTAAGGGGTGGAACCGATGGATGGTGTTTGGAGGTGGGTAAGGGGTGGAACCGATGGATGGTGTTTGGAGGTGGGTAAGGGGTGGAACCGATGGATGGAGTTTGCAGGTGGGTAAGGGGTGGAACCGATGGATGGTGTTTGGAGGTGGGCAAGGGGTGGAACCGATGGATGGAGTTTGGAGGTGGGTAAGGGGTGGAACCGATGGATGGTGTTTGGAGGTGGGCAAGGGGTGGAACCGATGGATGGTGTTTGGAGGTGGGTAAGGGGTGGAACCAATGGATGGTGTTTGGAGGTGGGTAAGGGGTGAAACCATTGGATGGTGCTTGGAGGTGGGTAAGGGGTGGAACCAATGGATGGTGTTTGGAGGTGGGTAAGGGGTGAAACCATTGGATGGTGCTTGGAGGTGGGTAAGGGGTGGAACCAATGGATGGTGTTTGGAGGTGGGTAAGGGGTGGAACCAATGGATGATGTTTGGAGGTGGGTAAGGGGTGGAACTGTTGGATGGTGTTTGAAGGTGGGTAGGAGTTGGAGAGAAAAAGTGACTCACAAGGGGGAGTTTATGCAACTAATCTCTGAGAAAAAAAGCCCTGCTGGGACCCCATTGCCGGTCTGCCTTCCAGCCGCCCCCTCCGTCATTTGCTGTCAGGAACCAATGGATGGTGTTTGGAGGTGGGTAAGGGGTGGAACCAATGGATGGTGTTTGGAGGTGGGTAAGGGGTGGAACCAATGGATGGTGTTTGGAGGTGGGTAAATGGTGGAACCAATGGATGGTGTTTGAAGGTGGGTAGGAATTGGAGAGAAAAAGTGACTCACAAGGGGGAGTTTATGCAACTAATCTCTGAGAAAAAAAGCCCTGCTGGGGCCTCATTGCCGGTCTGCCTTCCAGCCGCCCCCTCTGTCATTTGCTGTCAGGTGACTACAGTGTGCACAGATATCCCTTGCCTGGGACATTGTAAGTTCTTGGTTTGGTGTGGCCGTGTCTTCAGAGTTGTTGTACTTTCTCAGCATTATCATATTACTACATATTACTGCATCAACCGGTCTCTGTGAGAGTTCTCTTCCCAGCGTGCAGTGAATCTGGGCCACACCAACACTCGTACAATGAACCTTAGACCTTTCAAAGCTATGTAATATAAGGACGTACCTAAACTATCCAATCCATTTGTAAGCAGTCAGGCAGGCCATTGCACTACATACTTGTTGGTGGATCTAAAGGAGATTGTACAATCAGATTGTAATGTGTATAGTAAGTTTAACACTAATTCTTCATGTAAACCCAAAACCAACCCTTACACTAATCCTAAACGTAACCTTTAAGCTATCCTTCCCTGTGACCATAATGCTAACCCTCCCCCGAAACCCCGACCCTCCCTGTAACACTAACACTAAATAAATAGACTATATCGCGCTTGGGTCTGTTTAAATTCGGGAAGTATACCCCACACAAGCAGCTAGCACAATATTGCAGGTTACAATACATAAACATATATAGCGGGTGCAGCGCCTCTGATGACGTCATTGAGGACAAAACGCGTTGGTTGGAGCTAGATCGTATGGCGTCATTGCGAACTGAAACGTGGCGGTCATCTTAATGGTTGGAAACAAGTCGGTTTATGGATATGGTGACATGCTGTTTTAAGATCTTTTTTTTTATTATGTACATATAATACTGTTTTGGTCATGAAAAGTCTATTATTTACTATACTTTTCGTTCCACCTTGGATTATCCTCTATGAGGTCATACTTATCTAGGTGTATCCGTTATGAGCTTCATATTGAAGATCCTTATGGAATACATTTAGTCCAGCGGACTTCCCACACTGCATTGAAAAACACTGGGATTTGCTGCGGGTGTCAGTGCATTCCTAACAACATCCCGAACACAGATTGCAAACACAGCGCAGTTACCTGCACCGGATCGCACGGTGTCACAGTACCATGCGATCGGGTTGCAGTGTGTTTTTAAAAGTAGTCAATGCACTACTTTTGGTGCGATCCAGTACCATTTCAGCCCAAAAATCATACCACGCTGAATTGCACGGGAATGCAGAGAGCATTCCTATGGAATTCAGGTGTGACCTGACCCTAATTCTTCCTATAACCCTAACACTAACCCTCCTGGTTACCCTAACACTAACCCTCTTGGTGACCCTAACGCTAACCCTCCTGGTGACCCTAACACTAACCCTCTTGGTGACCCTAACGCTAACCCTCCTGGTGACCCTAACACTAACCCTCCTGGTGACCCTAACATTAACCCTCTTGGTGACCCTAACGCTAACCCTCCTGGTGACCCTAACACTAACCCTCCCGGTGACCCTAACATTAACCCTCTTGGTGACCCTAACGCTAACCCTCCTGTTGACCCTAACGCTAACCCTCCTGGTGACCCTAACACTAACCCTCTTGGTGACCCTAACGCTAACCCTCCTGGTGACCCTAACACTAACCCTCCTGGTGACCCTAATACTAACCCTCTTGGTGACCCTAACGCTAACCCTCCTGGTGACCCTAACACTAACCCTCCTGGTGACCCTAACACTAACCCTCTTGGTGACCAATGAATGCAAATCATTCTCTGATTGGACAATCATTGCATCCATTGAGAAAATGCAAAGCATTCTGTAAATGGTGTCCATGCCAAACGGGTGACTTGGAATGCAGGAAAACAGCCGCTCGGCACAGGAATCAGAAGCTAGTGGAGATCACTGGAGTAGTGATGTCTATGCAGTGATTTCCTGCTTCTAGAGCAGTGTTTCTCAACCTTTTTTCAGTCAAGGCATCCTTAAAAAAATATGGACAATCCCGAGGCACCCTTTAAAACTATGGACAGTCTTCAGGCACCCCATTCTAAAATGTGAAAAACTATTCTAATAGTTTTATATAACGCAGCAACATCCACACATGTAGGACACCCAACATTAGAGGGGATTTATTCTTCCAAAGCAAATACACTTTTGCACACTGGTACTGACTAGTGTTCCCATGTTTCTCTTCTCCCTCAGTTTTTCTCCATCACTGAGCTAATGTGACCCCAGCACTGATGGAGAGGGGTGGGGGAGGGTCAAACTAGGATGCTGTGCAGGCAGCTGACATCCTCCTTATCAACTGATGATGTCATTGGTTGTCAAGACGCCGGCGGCTAGAAGGTCGTAACGGTGCGCAATGAATACCTGTGGCTTTATGTAACTAAAAGACCAGCTTGTTCCACCCGCTGGCTTGGATACTAGTTTTGTTCAATTTTTAGATATTTTGCCAAGGCACCCCTGAAGAAACCTCAAGGCACCCCAGGGTGCCTGGGCACGCTGGTTGAGAGAGGTTGTTCTATAGGGAGTCCACAGGTATGGTATATACATAGTTATATTGATGCAAGCAGAAACAATGTAACTATGTAGAGTATATTATTTGCGCCCTGGTTCACACTGTGCAGGATGGTTGCTGTATGGGGTTCCTGAACCCGGGTCCACCTGCAGCCAAATCGCGCTGATCTTATGAGACGCACAGGGCTGCTATTCATTCTTAATGGCACCCCGACGCATCTCAACAGGCAGCGTGTTTGCAGGTGCAGAAACCGCAGGGAAATCGCACGATCTTTTTGACCATGCAATTTCCCTGCGGCCGCATTTTTAAAAAAGACTCATGCAGTTTTTTTTTTTTTTTTAAACGCAGGCATGGCATCCCATTCGAAGGAATGGGCTGCCATGCCTGTGAAAACGCGGAACACACGGCCTGCACAAGTGTGAACCAGGGAATTATAAATCCCTCCTTGCAGTGAGGCTACCCTAGCCTGACAAGGGTTGCCTGCTCATTTCATTTACCTGATTCTCCAGTCCTGCAGGCTTCTCCATGCTGAAAGTCCCCACAGCCTCGTCTATCCTATGACACGGAGGTCAAATCAACTATGACATCATCACACCTGATGCAGGGCCCATAGCCTTGCAGTGGATGTGAGGACGCCAAGGGACATTTCACTGCTGGAACATTCAGGAAGCCTGTCTGCAAGGGGGAAACTGAAGTTTCGGTAAATCCTCTTGGCCTAAATGGGCAGTTAACCCTTGCAGTACAGGGGCAGCGCATTTTTACTTTTCCTGGAGTTGGGCTTTAACTTTAACTGCTGGGAGCAGCATCTTTGTCCCAACTGACATCAGTGGGAACACGGAACACCTGTGCGTCCCCATGCGGGTGGACGCAGCCCTCACGTGAGGTATTGATATTGATATACCGTCTGTAGATGCAGTCAAACATGCTTGTTATACTCACTGTGGAACCTAAGGGGTTAATCCTCTGCATTGTGTAAAAAGGCTGTTTGATCCCGTCTTCTCTGCTCCTCCTCTTGTTCAGATGTCCACCTGATAAGACAGACTGAACCCGTAGCCACATGCACATGCTCAGTTTAGTGTGTATTGCTAGAGAGGGTTTTTTTTTTTCTTGGGAGGGTGCATGTGATCAGCACATTGCCAGTCAACGCTGTCCAGACAGAGGGTCAGGAGTTCTGTATCCTCCCAGAGCAGAAAGAAAACTCTCATGTGAACAAGAGGAAGGAGTGATGTGAAAGTGGGAAGTGTTGATTCGTTATGTACCAGTACCAGGTATAATTTAGGAACATGGCTAGGAAACTAGAAGTCGGTTACCAATAGCAGATTAATAAGAAGAACTAAGGCCTGAGTCTTATCGCTGCACAGTGCCCCAAATGCTGGAAATAAATACACAAATATGGAAACTTATCAGGCAGAAGATTCTTAATTTGAGTTCAATTTTAAAGCTGAACTCCAGACATAATACCTTTAATTTAATTATTATTATTATTTTCTCCAATAGCCACAAAGGATATAAATCCACTTTGTGTGCACTAAATGCTTTTGCAAACCCAGATATTATCTTATCAAGTTAGCAGTGACATCATCGCTGTGCTGTACATAGCTTGTGCAGAGAGCAGAGCTGTGGGAGGGGCCCAGCAGGCTCCACCCACTGCATGTTGCCTGCAGAAAACTTCAGGAGGGGGCGGAGACAAGACCAGTCACCTCTCAGTCACCTGAGAGAGAGAGCAGCAGTGAGTGGCCTGTATTACAGGAAGCCTCACACTGGATTACTGCACAGATCTGGAAGAGATTCAAAAAGAATTCACATTCAGCTTTAAAGTGTTACTAAACCCACAACAGTCCAATCAGTCTGTAGATGCAGTCAAGCATGCTTGTTATACTCACTGTGGAACCTAAGGGGTTAATCCTCTGCATTGTGTAAAAAAGGCTGTTTGATCCCGTCTTCTCTGCTCCTCCTCTTGTTCAGATGTCCACCTGATAAGACAGGCTGAACCCGTAGCCACATGCACTTGCTCAGTATAGTGTGTATTGCTAGAGAGGGCTTTTTTTTCTTCTTGGGAGGGTACATGTGATCAGCACAGGGCCAATCAGCACTGTCCAGACAGAGAAAACTCCTCCTACAAGCTTTAACCAGCGCTTTGCTGGACACTGATAGAAGTCACAAGACTGCTATATACTGCTGATGAGAAAAGGTATTTAGCAGGTTAGAGTAGATATAGTGAATGCGGGGTCCGGGAGAGCAGATATAGTGAATGCAGGGTCCGGGGAGACCAGATATAGTGAATGCAGGGTCCGGGGAGACCGGATATAGTGAATGCAGGGTCTGGGGAGACCGGATATAGTGAATGCAGGGTCCGGGGAGACCGGATATAGTGAATGCAGGGTCCGGGGAGACCGGATATAGTGAATGCAGGGTCCGGGGAGACCAGATATAGTGAATGCAGGGTCCGGGGAGACCAGATATAGTGAATGCAGGGTCCGGGGAGACCAGATATAGTGAATGCAGGGTCTGGGGAGACCGGATATAGTGAATGCAGGGTCCGGGGAGACCGGATATAGGGAATGTAGGGTCCGGGGAGACCAGATATAGTGAATGCAGGGTCCGGGGAGACCGGATATAGTGAATGCAGGGTCCGGGAGAGCAGATATAGTGAATGCAGAGTCCAGGGAGACCGGATATAGTAAATGCAGGGTCCAGGGAGACCGGATATAGTGAATGCAGAGTCCAGGGTGATCGGTTATAGTGAATGCAGGGTCCGAGAAGAGCAGGTATAGTGAATGCAGGGTCCGGGGAGATAAGATATAGTGAATGCAGGGTCCGGGGAGAGCGGATATAGTGAATGTAGGGTCCAGGGTGACCAGATATAGTGAATGCAGGGTTCGTGGAGACCAGATTTAGTGAATGCAGGGTTCGTGGAGACCAGATTTAGTGAATGCAGGGTCAGGGGAGACCAGATATAGTGAATGCAGGGTCTGGGGAGACCAGATATAGTAAATGTAGGGTACGGGAAGACCAGATATAGTGAATGCAGGGTCCGGGGAGACCGGATATAGTGAATGCAGGGTCCAGGGAGAGTGGATATAGTGAATGCAGGGTCCGGGGAGAGCGGATATAGTGAATGCAGGGTCCGGGGAGAGCGCATATAGTGAATGCAGGGTCCGGGGAGACCAGATATAGTGAATGCAGGGTCTGGGGAGACCAGATATAGTGAATGCAGGGTCCAGGGAGAGTGGATATAGTGAATGCAGGGTCCGGGGAGAGCGGATATAGTGAATGCAGGGTCCGGGGAGAGCACATATAGTGAATGCAGGGTCCGGGGAGACCAGATATAGTGAATGCAGGGTCTGGGGAGACCAGATATAGTGAATGCAGGGTCCAGGGAGACCAGATATAGTGAATGCAGGGCCCTGGGAGACCAGATATAGTGAATGCAGGGTCTGGGGAGACCAGATATAGTGAATGCAGGGTCCAGGGAGACCGGATATAGTGAATGCAGGGTCTGGGGAGACCAGATATAGTGAATGCAGGGTCCAGGGAGACCAGATATAGTGAATGCAGGGTCCAGGGAGAGCTGATATAGTGAATGCAGGGTCTGGGGAGACCAGATATAGTGAATGCAGGGACCGGGGAGACCGGATATAGTGAATGCAGGGTCCGGGGTTTAGTAACACTTTAAGGTTGCCCCTCCCCTGTTACTTTTATCTGTGCCTATGTGATCATTTTTATATTACATAAAACAGGTCCCTCCTATCCCTCTTGTATTGAACTGTATTGTCTCCCGTTATATTGTAAAGTGCTGAGCAAACTGTTGGTGCGATATAAATCCTGTATAATAATAATAATATAATAATATAATGTACAATTTATCAATAATATAATACTGTATATATTTATTCATATATTGTATATTTTCATATTTATATTTTTATTTTATTTGCATTTAATTCACTTATTCTATTTCCACCTAGCCTGGCTTCAGCTTTAGGAAGCTCTGGGCATTTACTGGGCCTGGGTTCTTGATGAGTATCGCCTATCTGGATCCTGGAAATATTGAATCGGACCTGCAGTGCGGGGCAATCGCTGGATTCAAGGTACATAGAACAGATATAGTTGACGTCCTGCCTTTTTACACAAGTGGAAGTGGGAAGGCTTTATTATCTAACATAAACAAGTACACACACCCAACTCACGGGTACTATCAGGGGTCTGTCTATAAAAAATATGTTGTATGACTGTGAAAAACATTTGCACAGCCGAAAAAAAAAAACAATTAATGTATTTTGTGTAAGATGATTATATCCTGTGATTGTATCCACCATCTAGTAGCCATATTGTGGCATTTTTCCTGAAATACCTCAATCAGGAAAATACCACATTATGGCCACTAGATGGTGCTTCTAATCATATTACACAAAATACAGCGATTTTTCATTGCAGTTTCAATGTAACATTCACATTTTTTTAAAATATAGACAAATTTATATGGCATTTTTTTAGGCCCTTTAGTGATACAATTTACAGCAATATTAGATTTGGAGAAAACTCTTTTCAAAGCTGGCCGCAGATTTTAGTTTGATCTAAGTTGTCTCTTGAAACCAGTTCTCCATCATTTTTATGTTTTTCAGTATTTTTTAGACATTTTTTTAGACAGCTCTTTTTCCTCATTATTGGGTTGACAAATGTAGAATGAAAGGGACGTCTTACACCTGGCACAACTTAAATGTATGGAAAAAAACTTTTAGGACCAGTGCACAATATAGAAACGCAGTCCACATGGGTTCCAGGAATGTTTCAACATGAGCGTTTTTGACGCGTTCTGGTGCATTTGTTATGCATTTTTTATGTGTTCTGATGTGTTTTTTATGCATTCCAGTTCATTTTTTCCCTCTCTTTTTCTTCAATTTAAATAGGGACATGTGTGTTCCAGTGCATTTTTGGTGCGTTTTCCCGCGTTCCAGTACAGTTCTGTGCAGAAAAAATGCAGCCTGTTCTACTTTCTTTTCTGCACCCGGAATGCACAGGAACTGCAAGCCCTGATGTGAACTATGACATTGACAGCCATATCACCTACTTTCTGTGCGTTTTGGATGCAGAAAAAAAGCAACTGAAATGCATGTCATGTGAACTGGCCTTTAATGTGGAACTGTTGAAATGCAACCTGGAAAACACTGTTCAGCCTAGTCACCCAAGAGGTGTTCTTCACTTTGTACAGCACAATCATCTCTTTCTTCTGTGTTTGCAGCTCCTGTGGGTTCTGCTTGGTGCTACTTTCCTCGGACTGGTGTGCCAGAGGCTAGCGCTGCGGTTGGGTGTGGTGACGGGCAGAGATCTGGGAGAAATCTGCCGGGCTTACTATCCAAAGGTAAGTTCACAGCCAATAAAGGAGGCCAAATATTACTTAAAGGATTCATGTACAAAACCATTAAACCAGATTTTGTACATGTACTCATCGCTCCTGTGTTCATACATGTACTCATCGCTCCTGTGTTCATACATGTACTCATCGCTCCTGTGTTCATACATGTACTCATCGCTCTTGTGTTCATACATGTACTCACCGCTCCTGTGTTCATACATGTACTCATCGCTCCTCTGTTCATACATGTACTGTACATGTAGCAAACTGTGTTATGCTTTAGTATCTGCATGAATAGGAGCCTCTGTCCAGAGACTTCTATTCATTCATCTGCAATGCAGCTGAGGCTGCCGAGAAGGGGACTGAGGACTCTGTGTACTCAGTCCCTTGCTCTGTCCAAAAAAGATATCAAGGGTCTGTTTAGATCTCTGATGTTCCCCCAAAGCGCCCCCCCAGGACAAAATAAAAATGAAAATATCACTGTTAAAAAAAAAAAGAACAAAAAATGGTAATAAACATAGTAAGGCCTCATTCACACAGGGCATACTACAGTTCTTCCATGTATCCCCATGCAGGCAGTCCCATCCATGTCAATTGGGATGCAGCAGCCAGAATGGACACAGTCGCAGCTCTCGAGTTGGCATCGTAGTGATTGCAGGTGCATGTTCATGAACTCACACTGTCTGTGTACCCGCACCCACATGGATGTCAGATTGGGATCAGTGGCTGTGTCCGTGTACCTGCACCCACGCGGATGTCAGATTGGGATCAGTGGCTGTGTCCCTGTACCCGCACCCACGCGGATGTCAGATTGGGATCAGTGGCTGTGTCTGTGTACCCGCACCCACACAGATGTCAGATTGGGATCAGTGGCTGTGTCTGTGCAGCCGCACCCACATGGATATCAGATTGGGATCAGTGGCTGTGTCCGTGCAGCTGCATCCACACGGATGTCAGATTGGGATGAGTGGCTGTGTCCGTGCACCTACACGGATGTCAGATTGGTATCAATGGCTGTGTTCGTGCATCCGCACGGATGTCAGATTGGGATCAGTGGCTGTGTCCGTGCACCCACATGGATGTCAGATTGGGATCAGTGGCCGTGTCTGTGCACCCACATGGATGTCAGATTGGGATCAGTGGCTGTGTCCGTGCACCCACATGGATGTCAGATTGGGATCAGTGGCTGTGTTCGTGCATCCACACGGATGTCAGATTGGGATCAGTGGCTGTGTCCGTGCACCCACATGAATGTCAGATTAGGATCAGTGGCTGTGTTCGTGCACCCACATGGATGTCAGATTGGGATCAGTGGCCGTGTCCGTTCACCCGCACCCACATGGATGTCAGATTGGGATCAGTGGCCGTGTCCGTTCACCCGCATCCACACGGATGTCAGATTGGGATCAGTGGCTGTGTCTGTGCACCCGCGCCCACACGGATGTCAGATTGGGATCAGTGGCTGTGTCCGTGCACCAGCGCCCACATGGATGTCAGATTGGGATGAGTGGCTGTGTCCGTGCACCAGCGCCCACATGAATGTCAGATTGGGATCAGTGGCTGTGTTCGTGCACCCACATGGATGTCAGATTGGGATCAGTGGCCGTGTCCGTTCACCCGCACCCACATGGATGTCAGATTGGGATCAGTGGCCGTGTCCGTTCACCCGCATCCACACGGATGTCAGATTGGGATCAGTGGCTGTGTCTGTGCACCCGCGCCCACACGGATGTCAGATTGGGATCAGTGGCTGTGTCCATGCACCCACGCCCACACGTATGTCAGATTGGGATCAGTGGCTGTGTCCGTGCACCAGCGCCCACATGGATGTCAGATTGGGATCAGTGGCGGTGTCCGTGCAGCCAGTGCTTCCCAATTGACATGAATGGGTTCTGCCTGCATGGGAGTGCACATAAGCATGGCCCTCACATGGGCATACACTTTAGTACATCCCATGTGAATGAGGCCATCATAGGAATTTAACAGGAATTTTGTAAATTATCTTGTATTTATGTGTGTTAATAATGATTTGAATATATTGTTAGTGAAAACAGAGGGGGGTGATTTATTAAAGGCAAATAGACTGTGCACTTTGCAAAGGGCAGTTGCATTCAGCAAGTGCAGTTGCTCCAGGGATTAGTAAATGAAATAATGCTTCACTTTGCAAAAAAGACCCATTCACATGCAAGAGAAAATAAAAAACAGCATTTCTGCCTGCACATGATTGGATGATGGAAGTCAACAGAGCTTCCCCTCATTTCCTAAGCTCTGGAGCAACTGCACTTGCAGAGTGCACCGTCTATTTGCCTTTAGTAAATCAACCCCTGTGATTTGATAAGCATTTGGTCACTGTTGCAGGAATTGTACTGGGGTAGTTGCTAGTTTATTTTTTTTTTATTTTTTTTTTAAAGGGTGCTTCACCCCAGTGATCTTTGATCTCTTCCATGTTGTTTAAGTAGATCCCCACCTCTCAAAGGTTGCCTACCCCTGCCTTAATGTATCTTGATTCAGAATATTCAACAGTGTTTTGAAGTGACTTTGGGTCCTGAAAAGACTGATGATGACGTCTCTTCTGAATTCATATACACACATACAAATACAAAGGGACAGTTTGGTTGGATGGCAATAGTTGTGGTTGGGTTGTGGTCAGAAGCTGAAAAACCTGGAGGAACTCTATCAAAAATAAGGAGAACCTACAAAATAAGCAGACAAGTGATGCTAACCACTGATCCACCACATTTTCTCTGGTTTTCTTGAACAAATATTGTGCTTCCTTTTTCTTTACCTCAGGTCCCTCGCTGGATATTATGGATTTTAGTGGAAATTGCCATCATTGGTTCAGATATGCAGGAAGTCATTGGGACCGCCATTGCATTCAGCCTCTTGTCATCTGGGCGGTAAGATATATGTTAATCATTGTAGAAAAATAGTTTATGTATTTAAAAGTGAATGATATAAGAGAAAATCATAGACTAGATCAGCCTATCTCAACCTTTTAATATGGAGAAACTCTTGCAATATTTTTTAGGTATATTATGGTGTATTAACATGATCAGTAAGTGGTTGAAAGTTTTAAATAAAAATATAGAATGTGGTGTACTTAGCATTTCTGACACCCAGAGCGGATCATTTTATTAACACCTACTGTTCTTTACGACAATATTATTATCAGCAATAATAATAATAGATGGCCAGAAGAGAACAGACATTAGTCAGTAAGGAAATATGGTGGTCAGACAGTGGTCAGTAGGGAAATGTCCACTTACATTGGTGGTGAAACAGTGATCAGTAAAGGAAACATCCCCTTACATTGGTGGTGTCTGGCTGTATTCATAGCCAGAAGAGAACAGACAGTGGTCTGTGGGGAAAAGTCCCCTTACATTGGTGGTGTCCCCTTACATGGATGGCCAGAGAATAACAGACATTGGTTAGAAGAGTAATGCTCCTCTACATTGCTGGCCAGATAGTGGTCTTTAGGGACGTATCCCCATTTATTGGTGGTGTCTCTTACATGGATGGCTAGAAGATAACAGAGCGAGGTTAGAGAAGAAATGTTCCTCTACATTGGTGGCCAGATAGTGGTCTTTAGGGACGTATCCCCATTAATTGGTGGTGTCCCTTACATGGACGGCCAGAAGATAACAGAGAGTGGTTAGAGAAGAAATGCTCCTCTAAATTGCTGGTTAGATAGCAGTCTTTAGAGAAATAGTGGTGTCCCCTTACCTGGATGGACACAAGAAAACAGGCATTGATCAGTAGAAAAATGTTCCCTTACTTTGGTGGTGTCTTCCTACATGGATGGCCAGAAGATAACAGACAGTGCTTAAAAGAGAAATGCCCCCCCCCCCCTACATTGTTGACCAGAGAGTGGTCAGTAGAGAAGTGCCCCCTTATATTGATGGTGTCTCCTTACAAAAATGGCCAGGAGAGAGCAGACAGTGGTTGGAAGAAATATGTATCCTTACAATGGTGGTCAGACAGTAGTCAGTAGGGAAATTCCCCCCTTACATTGGTGGCCAAACTGTGGTCAGTGAAGAAATATCCCCTTACAGTGGTGGTCAGACAGTGGTCAGTAGGAAAATGTCCTCTTACATTGGTGGTGTCTTATTACATTCATGGCCAGAAGAGAGCAGACAGTTGTTGGAAGAGAAATTTAGTGGACAGTGAAGAAATATCTCCTTACATTGGTGGTCAGACAGTAGTCAGCAGGGAAATGTCCAGCCTACATTGGTGGTAAGATAGTGTTCAGTAGGAAAATGTACTTTTACATTGGTGATATGCCCCTACATTGATAGCCAGAAGAAATCAACAGTGGTCAGAAGAGAAATGTCCCCTTAGGTGGTTGGATAGCGGTCATTAGATAAATGTCCCCTTATATTGGTAGTGTCCCTCTACATTTATGGCCAAACAGACAGTGGTTAGTAGAAGAATGTATCCTTTCATTCCTTTCATTGGTGGTCACACAGTGGTCAGTAGGGAAATGTCCCCTTGCATTGGCAGTCAGACAGTAGTCAGTAGGGAAATGTCTCCATACATTGTTGGTGTCCCCTTACATTTATGCCCAGAAGAGAACATACATTGGTCCTTAGGGAAATGTCCCCTTACATTGGTGGTCAGATAGTGGTCAGTAGGGCCATTAGGTCATTGGAGGTGTTTCCTTACATTTATGGCCAAAAGAGGACACTTGTTAGTGAACAAATATACCCTGGGTAGGACAGTGTCCCCTTACTTTGGTAATCAGACAGTAGTCAGTAAGTGTACCCTTACACTGGTGGTGTACTCTTACATTGATGGTTAGAAGAGAACAGGCAGTGGTTGGTGAGGAAATGTATCCTTACACTGGTAGTCAGACAGTGGTCAACGAAGAAATGTCCACCTAACATTGGTGGTGTCCCCTTACAATATTGGCCAGAAGAGAAAAGATAGTTGTCAGTAGAGGAATGTTCCCTTACATTGGTAGTGTTGCCTTACTATGATGACCATAAGAAAACAGTCAGTGGTCAGTAGGGGCATGTCCCCTTACATTGGTGGTGTCCCCTTACAATATTGGCCAGAAGAGAAAAGATAGTTGTCAGTAGAGGAATGTTCCCTTACATTGGTAATTTTGCCTTACTACGATGACCAGAAGAGAACAGTGGTCAGTAGGGGCATGTCCCCTTACATTGGTGCTGTCCCCTTACAATATTGGCCAGAAGAGAAAAGATAGTTGTCAGTAGAGGAATGTTCCCTTACATTGGTAATTTTGCCTTACTACGATGACCAGAAGAGAACAGACAGTGGTCAGTAGGGGCATGTCCCCTTACATTGGTGGGCAGTATATGCGGGAGATCAATCAACCATTTCTCACTACTCAAGGAACCTAGTAAACTTTGGAGCAACCCTAGTGTTCCACAGAACCCTGATTGAGAAAACCTGGAGTAGATGCTACACAAAAGGGATTTTGGATCATGTAAATATGTTTTTAGGTGAAATGTTTCTTTGAAAGAGGGTTTCTATCAATGTAGTATGACCTTCACTCATATTTTTATTGCCAATTCATGTTCTTCTGTGCAGGATTCCATTATGGGGCGGAGTCCTAATAACCATCATTGATACACTATTCTTTTTGTTTCTTGATAAATACGGTAAGTTCACATTTCCGGCATTTCCCCAAATACGACAACATTGTAGTTTTTGTAAAAAAAAATGTTTATTATTAAGAAGCCGTCCTTGAACTCCAGTCTTGTGACTGTATCTAGGCACTTTGTCCTCTTTCTGGATTTACTACATAGTGAGTCACTGATATTTGCTGATTTGTGCGATGTATACATTGTAATGACAGCACTGCTTTCAAGCAGTAAAAAGTATGCAGAATTGTTCATATTATCTGCACTTTGATTAGATAAGTCCAGTCTTGGCACGAGGAAATAGTCAGGTAGGCTAAGGCCCCATGTACTCGGGACGTTTCTGAACGATGGAAACTGACTGCTGGAAAACGTAGGTTAAAAAACGTCTGTTTAGCCATGTTTGCATACCACGTTTATGTGCATTTGCGTTTAGAAGCATTTTTTAAAGATAAGCACAGGAGAACCTCCAAAATGTCCAGAATGCACTGAAAAGTGTTAAATTATGAACTATTTAAGACTGTTTCAAAGAAATACAGAGAGTAGAAGCAGAGACAGCAGTATTATTATTATTATTATTATACAGTATTTATATAGCGCCAACAGTTCGCTCAGCGCTGTACATTACAATGGGGGACAATACATGAGACAGTACAAAAACAATACAATGCGATACACGAGGGGTTCGAGGGCCCTGCTCCTTGGAGCTTACAATCTAGGAGGGAGGGGATAGTGGTACGGGAGGAAAAGCTGCGGGGGATGGAGTGGTAGGAAGAGTGGAGGAGATCGGCAGTTAGCAGAGGGAGGGGGTAGGCTTCTCTGAAGAGGTGGGTTTTCAGGGTGGTCCTAAAGGAGAGGAGAGTGGGTGATAGTCTGATAGATTGGGGTAGGGAGTTTCAGAGGATGGGTGATGCCCTGGAGAAGTCCTGAAGGCGGGCATGGGAGGGGGAGATCAGGGAACTAGAGAGAAGGAGGTCTTGTGAAGAGTGGAGAGTGCGTTTTAGGTGGTATTTGGATATCAGGTCGGTGATGTTGTTTGGGAAAGAGTTATGGACAGCTTTGTACGTCAGTGTTAGCATTCTGAATTTGATGCGTTGGGCAATCGGAAGCCAGTGGAGGGATTGGCAGAGGGGGGTGGCGGAAACGGAGCGGTTAGTAAGGTGGATGAGTCTGGCGGCCATATTCAGGATCGACTGAAGTATGGATAGCCTGTTGTGAGGCAGGCCAGTGAGGAGGGAGTTGCAGTAGTCGAGTCGTGATACAATGAGGGAGTGGATGAGCTGCTTAGTGGTTTCTGGGGTTAGGAACGTGCGGATTTTGGCGATGTTGCAGAGGTGGAGTCTGCATGAGTTTGGTAGCGATTGGACGGATAGATTGGAGTCCAGAATGACACCAAGTACTCTGGCTTGTGGGGTGGGCTTGATGGTGGCATGGTTGGACGTGATGGAGAAGTCAGTGGGGGGGGGGTGCGCGGGCTGGGGGGAAGACTAGGAGCTCGGTTTTGGAGAGGTTCAGTTTAAGGAAATGGAGCAACATCCAATCTGATATGTCGTTTAATAGGCTGGTGATTCGGGCGGAGACTGAAGGGGTGAGGTGAGGGGTCGAGAGATAGATTTGCGTGTCGTCAGCATAGAGGTGGTAGTTGAAGCTGTGAGAGTGTATCAGTTGGCCAAGGGAGGAGGTGGAGATGGAGAAAAGAAGGGGCCGGAGGACAGAGCATTGAGAGACCCCAACAGAGAGGGGCAGTGGGGGGGAGATGGTAGTGTTATAGGTAACGCTGAATGAGCGTTGTGATAGGTAGGATGAGAGCCAGGAGAGAGCGGAGTCTCTGAGGCCAAGTGAGTGTAGTTTCTTGAGGAGGAGGGGGTGGTCGACTGTGTCGAAGGCCGTGGAGAGGTCAAGGAGTAGGAGCACTGAATAGTGGCCATTAGCTTTGTTGGTTAGCAGATCGTTTGTGAGTTTGAGTAAGGCGGTTTCGGTGGAGTGTAGGGGACGGAAGCCAGACTGTAGGGGGTCGAGGAAGTTGTTGTCGTTTAGGTGGGAGCTTAGGCGAGTATAGACTAAGCGCTCAAGGAATTTGGATGTAAATGGCAGCAGAGAGATAGGTCAAAGGTTGTTCGGGTCGGTGGGGTCCAGGGAGGGCTTTTTAAGTATGGGTAAGTATGTGTTGAGATTAGCTTAGGTGTGAGTTGCTCATTAACATTTCTTTTGTTTCCAAGGGTGGGAAAGGTGTCTGGTGGGGGGAGTCATT
Organism: Staurois parvus; assembly: GCF_062004578.1. Lineage (NCBI taxonomy): Eukaryota > Metazoa > Chordata > Amphibia > Anura > Ranidae > Staurois > Staurois parvus. The sequence continues at coordinate 577,516 of NW_028319291.1, read as the reverse complement.
AAGGCCACCTGGCAGGGGGTCTTCATGAGGACTTTGAGTTGTGAATGGTCATTAACATATCTTTGGTTTCCAAGGGGGGAGAGGTCTGAGGTGTGAATTGGTCATTACAATGTGTGACAAGCTTGGTAGGAACATCCTGTGTTCAGGGTTTTGTCCATCCGAGTACCTTGAAAACTCTTTGCATGCATTTTTCATGATGAAAAAAGGCTCTGGCCAGCATTGGGAACTGGAAGAGTTAAAAAAAATTTCAAATGCAAATGCTTATAAATGCAATTTACCGCGTTTAGACGCGTTTACAAGCGTTTTGCATTTGAAACACTGATAACATTGACGTCTGAACGCAAGTTTGTTGCATTCAAAACAACGACTGTAAACTCGACTGCCTGTAAATGACTGTAAACGACGATGTGTACATGGACACCTAGGAAAACATTGGGGGGAGTTCAGGGGCTGCTGAAAAAAAGGCAGAATGGCTCCTAAACGTGAGCTTATCAGCTGCAGTGTACATGAGTCCTAAGGTTTGTCTCAATGAAAAACTACGCAAACAAAAGAAGTTGATTTACTAAAACCTTAGAGTGCAAAATCAGGTGCAGCTCTGCATAGAAACCAATCAGCTTCCAGGTTTTATTGTCAAAGCTTAATTTAACAACCTGAAGTCAGAAGCTGATTGGCTCCCATGTATAACTGCACCAGACTTTGCATTCTCCAGTTTTCGTAAATCAACCCTAATGAGTCTGGTTGCTACAAAGGACATGGATACCTTTCCTCCCCTCAGTTGCAAAGGTGCAGTGACCCCAGGAACACTAAACACTTGACAGTGGTTCTAACCTTTATCTAGCATTAAAAAGAAAAAAAACAAAAAACAGGAAAAAAGTAGTACGTGGAGGTCCACTTTAACCCTATAAGACATCGAAAGATCTGCGTGGACTCCTTGCTAAACATTTTCAGCTGTTGCCAGGTAAATGTAAAGGATATCTAAACCCAAAAACAAAAAAAGTAACATATTATTATTATTATACAGGATTTATATTGTGCCAACAGTTTGTTCAGCGCTTTACAAATTGGAGGTAGACAATACAATTTGGTACAAGAGGAAACAGAGGGCCCAGCTCCTGGGAGCTTACAATCTAGGAGGAAGGGATGTGTGATACAATATATTGCACCTTGCTAGTCCTTAAGTGTGGTGGCTGCATTAGTTTTATTTTGTTCTTACTTTTTTCCTTGTATTTTCACCTGGTGATTCTGTCAGTCACACATTTCCTGTCCTAGAGTGACAACGCTCATTGCCTGGGGTATATTTATGGTGGCGCAGACTTGTCAACCTAAGCCAGGATGTGTTTTAGGACTCCAGATCATCTCCCTCTCATTTTTTCTCCATAGCATGGGGGTAGGGGTTCTGTAGTCTCTGGGAACAATGTAAGTAATAGGAGTTCGGCACAGGAAGTTTATTTATTACAGGTACTTATATAGCGCCATCAATTTATGCAGTGCGTTATTTATTTATTTCAGGTACATACATAGTGACGTCAATTTAAGCAGCACTTTACATGTGTGTGTGTGTATATGTATATATATATTATACATTCACATCAGTCCCTAACCCTCAAGGGGTGTACAATCTAAGGTCCCTAACTCACATTCATACATACACATACTAGGGGCAATTTAGACAGGAGCTAATTCACCTACCAGCATGTGGGTTTCCTCCAAGTACCTGGAAGAAACTCACACAGGCACAGGAAGAACATGCAAACTCCAGGCAGGTGGTGCCGTGGTTAGGATACGAACCAACGACCCGAGTACTGCCAGGCAGAAGTGCTAACCATTTAGCCACTGTGCTGCCCATATATACAGTATTGTACATTCACATCAGTCCCTAACCCTCAAGGGGTGTACAATCTAAGGTCCCTAACCTACATTCATACATAGAATCAAAAACCACTCTCTTAATAAATAAATTCAATTCCCCACAGCACCACCAACACCTTTACCCCAAAAGATGTACAAAAATCAGCAGACAGAAAATGCTGTACAATAAACCCTCAAACACTATGTGCAGTCCAAACCCTATAAGTCCAATCTTTAACTCAAATTCTTCTCGTGTTCAAAAAAATTCTTCCGATAATATACCTCAAAAAGAAAAAAATATATACACATAGTGCATTATCTTTTTTTATATCCAAATTATTTGGATATAAAAAAAGATAAAGCACTATGTGTATATATTTTTTTCTTTTTCAGGTATATTATCGGAAGAATTTTTTTGAACACGAGAAGAATTTGATTTAAAGATTGGATTATAGGGTTTGGACTGCACATAGTGTTTGAGGGTTTATTGTACAGCATTTTCTGTCTGTACATTCATACATACACATACTAGGGCCACTGTAGACAGGAGCCACTTAACCTACCAGCATGTCTTTGGAGTGTGGGAGGAAACCGGAGTACCCAGAGGATACCCACGCAGGCACAGGGAGCACATGCAAACTCCAGGCAGGTAGTGCCGTGGTTGGAAATTGAACCAACGACCCGAGTACTGCCAGGCGAAAGTGCTAACCAGTTAGCCACTGTTATCAACTCACATGACTTCTGGCAGGATCAACAGGCATTTTTTGGCACCTATAGAATAGATATAATAAAATGCTTTCAATTATATACACTGCTCAAAACAAAATGAAAGGAACACTTTTTATTTAGAGTCTAGCATCAAGTCAGTGACACTCCTGGGATATTGATCTGGTCAGGTAAGTAGCAGAGGGGGTTGTTCATCAGTTTCAGCTGCTTTGGTGTTAATGAAATTGACAACAGGTGCACTAGATGGGCAACAATGAAACAACCCCCAAAACAGGAATGGTTTTACAGATGGAAGCCACTGACATTTTTTTCCCTACTCTGAATGTTTTTCACTAGTTTTGCATTTGGCTAGGGTCAGTGTCACTACTGGTAGCATGAGGCCATACCTGGACCCTACAGAGGTTGCACAGGCAGTCCAACTCCTCCAGGATGGCACATCAATATGTGTCATTGCCAGAAGGTTTGCTGTGTCTCCCAGCACAGTCTCAAGACCATGGAGGAGATTCCAGGAGACAGGCAGTTACTCTAGGAGAGCAGGACAGGGCTGTAGAAGGTCCTTAACCCATTAGCAGGACCGGTATCTGCTCCTTTGTGCAAGGAGGAACAGGATGAGCACTGCCAGAGCCCTACAAAATGACCTCCAGCAGGCCACTGGTGTGAATGTCTCTGACCAAACAATCAGAAACAGACTTCATGAGGGTGGCCTGAGGGCCCAATGTCCAATTTTGGACTCTGTGCTCACTGTCTGGCACCATAGAGCTCAAATGGCATTTGCTATTGAACACCAGAATTGGCAGGTCCACCACTGGCACCCTGTGCTTTTCACAGATGAGGGCAGGTTCACCCTGATCACATGTGACAGACGTGAAAGGGTCTGGAGAAGCCGTGGAGAACGTTCTGCTGCCTGTAACATGGTTCAGAATGACCGTTTTGGTGGTGGGTCAGTGATGGTCTAGAGAGGCATATCCATGGAGGGACACACAGACCTCTACAGACTAGACAATGGCACCCTGACTGCCATTAGGTATTGGGATGAAATCCTTGGACCCTTTGTCAGACCCTACGCTGGTGCAGGGGGTCCTGGGTTCCTCCTGGTGCACAACAATGTCCGGCCTCATGTGGGGAGAGTAGGCAGGCAATTCCTGGAGGATGAAGGAATTGATACCATTGAATGGCCCCCCCCCCATCGCTCATCTGTTCTAAATCCAATAGAACCCCTCTGGGATATCATGTTTCGGTCCAACCGACACCGCAAGATTGCACCTCAGACTGTCTAGGAGCTCAGTGATGCCCTAGTACAGATCTGTGAAGAAATCCCCCAGGACACCACCCGTGGTCTCATTAGGAGCCTCCCCCGACGTTGTCAGGCATGCATACAAGCACGTGGGGGCCATACAAACTACTGAGGACCATTCTGAGTTGCTGCAATGACATTTTAGCCAAATGAACTCGCCTGCTGCATCATTTTTTCACTTTGATTTTCGGGTGTCTTTGAATTCAGTCCTCTGAGGTCGATCATTTCCATCAAATGATGGGGCGTCCTTACATTCCTAACACATTACCCCGTCCATATCAGTATAGAGATCCAACAGGAGATTCTTCCCCATTGAGATTTGATGTGTTTTCAAAGTGTTCCTTTCATGTTTTTTGAGCAGTGCATTTAGCAAAAAAATAAGTTCACTTTTAGAGTTTAGCAGAACTACACGGCATCTGAGCACCACAAATCTAAAATGCTATTTGATTTGTTTTTTAACCCCTTCACGCCTAAGGGTAAAACAAATCTAAATGCCTAAGCACAATTCTGCAATGTTGACATTTGTTAGTAAAACCGTACATATCATCACAACTACTTTGTACATCCAGGTGAATTATACTTTGATTTTTTCAGGACAAATTGGGCTTTCATTTGGTGGTAAATGGTAATGGATAGCTTCTGAAAGGAAAAGTGGCCCAAAATAGTAAAAAAAAAATAATTTTATTTTATTTAGCTGTGTGTTTCTTGTAACTACCATAACCTACAACCAAAGAACAACCCAAAATAAATTCTCCAGCTCTTGACGATCACAGCGATACCATATATGTGTATGTTATTTGATGTTTGTACCCGTAGTACAGCCCAGAAACAATAGTGCGCATTTTGTTTTTGTCTTTTTTTTTTCCTAAAACACACTGACACTGATACCAATTTTTTTTTTTTTTAAATCCAGACCTTTGACCCAAACACTAACCCTGGCACCAGGGGTGGACTGACAACTCATGGGGCTCCCGGGCAATAAAGGATCACGGGGCCCCTGTGTCCTTGCCCACACTCAAACAACACCCAAAAAAGCCTATGAAAGGTTCCAGGGGCATCTCATGGGGCTCCCTACTGACCCCGGGCCCTCGGGCACTGCCCGAGTTTCCAAATGGTCAGTCCGCCCCTGCCTGGCACTAAACTAGATCAAACCTTGATCTAGGTATTTTTCTTTATTTTTACTTTTATTTTTTAATATTTATTTATCTTTTTTTTTTTAACAAACATTCTCTATGCCAGGAGTTAGAGAGATACAATGTATAATAGGATGTATATAACGATACAACGTATAATAGGATGTATATAACGATACAATGTATAATAGGATGTATATAATGATACAATGTATAATAGGATGTATATAACGATACAATGTATAATAGGATGTATATAACGATACAATGTATAATAGGATGTATATAGTGATACAACGTATAATAGGATGTATATAATGATACAATGTATAATAGGATGTATAAAATGATACAACGTATAATAGAATGTATATAATGATACAATGTATAATAGGATGTATATAATGATACAATGCATAATGGAATTTATATAATGATACAATGTATAATAGGATGTATATAATGATACAATGTATAATAGGATGTATATGATGATACAATGTATAATAGGATGTATATGATGATACAATGTATAATAGGATGTATATGATGATACAATGTATAATAGGATGTATATAATCATACAATGTATAATAGGATGTATATAATGATACAATGCATAATGGAATTTATATAATGATACAATGTATAATAGGATGTATATGATGATACAATGTATAATAGAATGTATATAACGATACAATGTATAATAGGATGTATAAAATGATACAATGTATAATAGGATGTATATAGTGATACAACGTATAATGGGATGTATATAATGATACAATGTATAATAGGATGTATAAAATGATACAATGTATAATAGGATGTATATAATGATACAATGTATCTCTCTCCTTCATTCATAGAGAGAGAGAAAAAAGCAAGGGGGCCGGGCTGTACAGTGACTGATCACTGTGATACCCAATCAGAGGCTATTACAGCGATCATGTGATCTGGAATCGGGAGTCCCGGGTCCCGATTGTTAAAACGGGACCTGGGGCTCTCAGTGACACCGCGGTCTTTGTGCTGGGAGTGTGCTGTGCGGCACACTCCCAGCAGAAAGACAGGTACGCAAATATGCAGCCCCATGGGGAAAAGCTCAATTCCGTGAGGCCGCATAGTTGTGTGAGGGGTTAATATTCAAAGCAAAACTCTCCCATCCCTCCATGTCTCCTGGCTTTATTTTGCCGAGAAATCACTTTGAACCCCCCCCCCCCCCCAGCATTTCTAGCTGTAACCATCTTGAGCTAAGAAAACCCCTCCTCAGCTTCTGAAGACTCCTGGGATGTAGGACATCATTTGCCTAGGCCAGAAACCAGGAAGTAACTAAAGAAATGTAGGAAAAAAATACCCTGGAACTGATTGGCCACCATGCACAGCTACAACAGATTCCGTGTGCATTGCGTTTGTGTGCAGCAAAATTCATTCCAGTGTATTTTCTATCGAAAAATTTGTATTTGATAATGGCTTGCGCAAATATTATGTGGCATAAAAGATTGCAACAGCCACCATTTTATTCTCTGGGGCCTCTAGCTTCAGAAAAAAAAAATCATGTTTCACCAAAAGTAATTTTGTTGTAAAGAAGTAATTTTCTTGTACAAAAAACACTGATTTCAATGTGTGTGAAAAATTGGAAGCGAATGATTAAAGACGGATATTTTTCCTATTGACAGGTCTGCGGAAACTGGAAGCTTTCTTTGGCCTTCTCATCACTATAATGGCGGTCACTTTTGGCTATGAGGTGAGGCATAGATGACGGGAGAATCCAAATCATTTCAAGCACAAATATCGAACACAAGGCCCGCAGGCCGAATCCGGCCCTCCAGGCCATTCCATGTGGTTCTTGCACCTCTCCTGCAGGTACCCCCTTGTCTCCACCCCCACCTTGTCTCAGCAGTCAGCAGCAGAGAGGAGAATAGAACTCCTCTGCCAAATCCTGCACCTCTCAGTGCAGCTGCAGCACCCCCTCATCTCTGCCTCCCCTGGTCTCAGCATTTAGCAGACTCTGATAACTGACTCCACTCCTCCTCTGGTCCTCCTCCAGACCCTGCACTTTCTGCTTTCCAAAGGGGGGTGCACGGTGGTGTTAGGGAGGGTGTGGACATCTGATGAAATGGTGCAATGGGGGGGGGGGGGGGGGTGCTCTAGACATCTAGTCTTACAGATACAACCGGCCCTTTGAGGGCAACCATAATGCTGATTAGAATAGATTTCTTTTAATATATTCTTCAGATTTTTTTTTAGATATTTAAAATATATTTTAAAAATATTCTTCCCAAATATATTGCCACATATATTAAATGCTACAATTTTGGCCATATTCAATATATTTCAAAATATATCTCAATAAATAAATAAATATATATATATATATATATATATATATATATATATATATACATTGCATGTTGACATGCGTTTTTATTACAAAATATATGAAAAATATTTTTAAAAATACATTTCAAATATACTGTATGTCTTTAAAAATAAAAATCTACATTTTGGAAAATGACTTTAAAAAAAATCTGAAGCATATATTTTAAAAAAATTATATTTTTAAAAATATATATATTTTTAAAAAATATTCTTCAGTTTTTTTATATATTTGAAATATTAAATATATTTGGCCATATTCAATAATTATATTTTTAAAAATATATATTTTTTAAATATATTCTTCAGATTTTTTTTATATATTTAAAATATATTTTAAAAATATTCTTCCCAAATATATTGGCACATATATTAAATGCTACAATTTTGGCCATATTCAATATATTTCAAAATATATTTCGATAAAAAATAAATAAATAAATATATATATATATATATATATATATATATATACTGCATGTTGAAATGCATTTTTACAACATAGATGAAAAATATTTTTCAAAATACATTTCAAATATACTGTATGTCTTTAAAAATACAAATCTACATTTTTGGAATGCATTTACAAATATATGTAAAAACATATGTTTAAAATGACTTAAAAAAAAAATCTGAAGCATATATTTTAAAACAATTATATTTTTAAAAATATATATTTTTTAAATATATTCTTCAGATTTTTTTTTAACATATAAGAAAAGTCATTTTAACATATATTTTTACATATATTTGTAAATGCATTCCAAAAATGTAGATTTGTATTTTTAAATATATGTAAAAATATATGTTAAAATGACTTTTTTACATGTTAAAAAAAATCTGAAGAATATATTTAAAAATACAAATCTACATTTTTGGAATGCATTTACAAATATATGTAAAAATATATGTTAAAATGACTTTTCTTATATGTTAAAAAAAAATCTGAAGAATATATTTAAAAAATATATATTTTTAAAAATATAATTGTTTTAAAATATATGCTTCAGATTTTTTTTAACATATAAAAGTCATTTTAAACATATATTTTTACATATATTTGTAAATGCATTCCAAAAATGTAGATTTGTATTTTTAAAGACATACAGTAGATTTGAAATGTATTTCTAAAAATATTTTTCATATATTTTGTAATAAAAACGCATTTCAACATGCAGTGTATATATAAAATAAAAATTTAAAAAATATATTGAATAAGGCCAAAATTGTAGCATTTCAAATACATGGCAATATATTTGGGAAGAATATTTTTAAAATATATTTCAAATATATTTTTCTTCCATGTGGGATTGTGAAGTGTTTGGATATGATATGTGACATCATTGCGATACATTGTAGCCCCGCCCAGTCTGGCGTATTGTATTCTTTTGTGATCAAATATCTATAGATTCCTTTTAAGAAAACAAGAATGAATTTGGTTTAGTAAATACGCCGGGAAGCTGGTCCTGGAAGGAGCTCAGATGTGTTGTTCTATCACCATGGTGTCCCCAATTGATTTTCACATTGTTGTGTCCCCGCAGTATGTGGTGGTTCACCCTGACCAGAGAGAGGTGATAAAAGGCATGTTCTTCCCATACTGTTCTGGCTGTGGATCCCCGGAATTACTGCAAGCTGTTGGAATTATTGGAGCCATTATCATGCCGCACAACATATACCTGCACTCCTCGCTGGTCAAGGTAATGTATACATTAAGGGCCAGTTCACACTCCATGCATTTCAGTTGCTTTTTTCTGCATCCAAAACACACAGAAAGTAGGTGATATGGTTGTCAATGTCATAGTTCACATCAGTGCTTGCAGTTCTAGTGCGTTCCGGGTGCAGAAAAAAAAAGTAGAACAGGCTGCATCTGGACTGCGTTTCAAGATATAATATAAAACATTTACAAATTCCTGCGCTAAAAATGTTGTTTTTTAATATAAAAATATAATATACAAATGTTACCATTTCCTATGCTAAAAGTTTTGTTTTTTAATATAAAAATATAATTAAAAAAGATAAAGATATAATCTAAAAAATGTTACCGTTTCTTATGCTAAACATTTTTTTTAATATAAATATATAATACAAAAATATAAAACTATAATATAAAAGTTTTAGCAATTCCAATGCTAAAAGTTTTGTTTTTCAATATAATATATAAAAAAAATATTAAGACATAATATAAAAATGTTACTGTTTCTTATTTATTTCAGGTACTTATATAGCGCCGTCAATGTACTCCGTGCTTTACATATATATTGTACATTCACATCAGTCCCTAACCCTCAAGGGGCGTACAATCTAAGGTCCCTAACTCACATTCATACATACACATACTAGGGACAATTTAGACAGGATTCAATTAACCATTTAATTCAGCATGGAGTTTGGAAGGAAACCGGAGTACCCGGAGGAAACCCATGCAGGCACAGGGAGAACATGCAAACTCCAGGCAGGTGGTGCTGTGGTTGGGATTTGAACCAACGACCCGAGTACTGCCAGGAGGAAGTGCTAACCATATGCTAAAAATGTTTTTTTTTAAATATAAAAATATAATATTATATTGTAAATCGCTGTGTAAACTGTTGCCGCTAAATAAATCCTGTATAATAAAAATAATAATACAAAAATATAATATAAATTTTTTAAATTCTTAAGCTAAACATTTTGCTTTTTAATATAATTAAAAAAAAAATCAACTCTGCTTATAATACAAAAAAATCTCATCCTGCATTGTAAATAAAGCTAAGTTCGCAGTCCTGCGTGTTGGGAACGCTCGCAAAATCACATACGTTCCTTAAATGCAGACAAACGCACTTCCCTTTAGCAGCCGTGCGGCGTTGCCACTAATTGTCTACTAAAGGTAAGTGCGTTTTTCTGCGTGCGATTTTGACCCCCCCCCCCCGTATCTGGAAATGCTGCATATTTGCATGCGTCCAAACCGCGTTTCTCCTGTGTAGGGCGGCCCATTGAAATGAATGGGCCGCCCTTCACCTGACGCACAAAAATCGTGCAGAAATGCGCCTGCGCTCGGTGTGAACCTATCCTGGCTGGCCGTATTGTATATTTTTGTTTCATTTGTTTCGACTTTAATTTTTGTCTCAGTTAATGACAACCAGGGGCGGACTGACCATTCATGTACTCGGGCACTGCCCGAGGTCCCGGGGTCAGTAGGGGGCCCCATGAGATGCCCCTGGTACCTTTTATAGGCTTTTTTTGGGTGTGCTCTGACTACGGGCAAGGACACAGGGGCCCCATGATCCCCTATTGCCCGGGGACCCCATGATGCCCTATTGCCTGGGGGCCCCATGATCCTCTATTGCCCGGGGGCCCCATGAGTTGTCAGTCCGCCCCTGACAACAACTGTTATTTATGGAGAGCCCTGCTTGATAATACCGACATAAAAATCATCAGACTAATGCAGGCCATACACGGGTCGAATTCCGAACGATTTTCCGTCCGAAAATCGAAAATGACATTCGCTCATCAATCCGATGGTGCCATCAATGATTTCGAAAATCGGCTGACCGAATCATAAAGTGCACCCCGTATAACAGGCGAAACTTCTGTTCCTTCCAGGTCACGGCTCATGCGCATATTCTTTTCAGAAAAACAATTGTACGATTTGACCATCATTGAGTCGAAAATCGGTCATTTTTTCACAAATTTTCCAACATACCCGATCACCGAAAAGGGGAGGAACCACGAAAATCGGCCGGTGCCATTGACCCACTAACAGAGCGAAAATCGCCCGATTATTCTTAGGTCCGATTTTTGTATGATAAAAATCGGTCAATTTTCCACCCATGTATTAAATTCGATGGTCACATGAAAATCATCCGTTTCTGTGACCCACTAATGGTGCAAAATTCTAACGAAAATTCTTAGAAAGAAATTTATTTCGGAATTCGACCCATGTATGGCCGGCTTTAGTAGTGAAGGAATATATAAGGATAATAGTGAATCAATATAATGATTTTCGGATGAAAGAATTGGTCGAATTTTGACCCATATGTGGCTGGCCTTATAAATGTATCAACAAAACATATTCAGTGTCAGTTCAGAGCCTTCCCCCGCAGTACTTTTATTCTGCCACTAGATGCCCTCAGTCTGTTGGCCAGCACCAGTCAATCTACTTCCAGCCTGGGACTAGGTGGTGAAAGGAGAAGCAGCACAGGGATGAGGTCATCTCCTTGTCACTCTGCTCTCTCCTCCTATCAGCATGCTTCAGTTCAGCCTGTTTTCTTCCTCTCACACTCCAGCTATGCTATGCAGGGACTGTAAGAGGCTGATACCAGGTCACATTGAGGCACTGACACCGCTTGTATGTAAAAGATGCATTTAATGATCACAGAGCTGCGTTTGTTTGTTTTTCTTTCATCTGCCTGGAGTTCGGTCTTTAACATTCCGTGATATCTTCAGTCTAGAGAAGTGGATCGCAGGAACAAGAAGGAGGTGAGCGAAGCTAACAAGTATTTCCTGATCGAGTCCACCATCGCTCTGTTCGTGTCCTTTCTCATCAACCTCTTTGTCATGGCTGTGTTCGCAGAAGCTTTTTATAAGAAGACCAACATGGATGCCGTGAGTACCCTTCCCATATACCTGTCACATAGAAATGATGGCGGTACACAAGGTGCCGCGCTACCTTCCCTGCAATTATATTTCTGGTAGAGACGTCATATACAAGTGTTCCTCTAAACGGTGAAAATGTTCAAATCATCCTGAATGGATCTCCCTGCCTGACACATTCCCAACGTGAGGATATCACAACTCACCAACATGTCAGGAGAATTTCAGTTCTGTTCTTGGCAGTGTTCACAAATGTCTGACACAGATCAGCCCCTGCTGCAGACTCTCATCTCAAAATCTCCACCAGAGTCCCCTCTTATTTCAGAATCCCCTCTTACTTGAGAGCCCCCATCAGTCTCCCCTTACATCAAACCTCATACATCAGAGACCACATCAGAGTCCTCTATTACAGGAGAATCCCCGTCAGAGTACCCACTTGCATCAAACCTCATATATGAGAGTCCCCCTCAGAGACCCCCCTCCTTATATGAAAGTCCCCATCAGAGTCTTCTCTTACATGAGAGTCCCCATCAGAGACCCTCCTTATTTGAAAGTCCTCATCAGAGACCCCCCTTATATGAAAGTCCTGATCAGAGTCTTCTCTTACATGAGAGTCCCCATCAGAGACCCCCCTTATACAAAAGTCCCCATCAGAGACCCCCCCTTATACAAAAGTCCCCATCAGAGACCCTCCTTATATGAAAGTCCTCATCAGAGACCCCCCTTATATGAAAGTCCTCATCAGAGACCCCCCCCTTACACAAAAGTCCCCATCAGAGACCCCCCTTACACGAAAGTCCCCATCAGAGACCCCCCTTATACGAAGGTCCCCATCAGAGACCCCCCCCTTATACGAAAGTCCCCATCAGAGACCCCCCTTATACGAAAGTCCCCATCAGAGACCCCCCTTATATGAAATTCCCCATCAGAGACCCCCCCTTATACAAAAGTCCCCATTAGAGTCCCCCCTTAGAAAACACTTCCAATCAGCATCCCCCTCTTACATGAGAGTCCCTATCAGAGTCCCCCCCTTACATGAGAGTTAACATCAGAGTCCCCCTATACATTAGAGTTCCCCCTTACATCAAAGAGCTCGATAAAATTATGCTTGCAAGCTGTACTTTACCAGCATCCCCTCCCTCTTAGATTGTCAGCTCCCAGGATCAGGCCCTCCTATCCCTCTTGTATTGAACTGTATTGTTGCTGTATTGTCTCCCTTTATATTGTAAAGCGCTGAGCAAACTGTTGGCGCCATAAATCCTGTATAATAATAATAATATAAATCCTGTATAATAATAATATAAATCCTGTATAATAATAATAATATAAATCCTGTATAATAATAATAATAATAATAATATAAATCCTGTATTATAATAATAATAATAATAATAATATAAATCCTGTATGAAAATAATAATATTAATAATCCTGTATAATAATAATATAAATCCTGTATAATAATAATAATATAAATCCTGTATTATAATAATATAAATCCTGTATTATAATAATAATAATAATATAGATTCTGTATAATAATAATAATAATAATATATAAATCCTGTATTATAATAATAATAATAATAATATAAATCCTGAATTATAATAATAATATAAATCCTGAATCATAATAATAATACTTTAGGAACCTCTGCCCTATGACGTTTGCCATTCTTCACTTTTGGTCTCAGTGCAGTCCCTGCGTGTCGCCGTACAGAACAGACCTCTTCTTACATTCACAGTCTGGCTGCATATCGGCCGCAATTACTTACAGTTCTTCTCTGATAATATCTCTTTTATTGTTGCTCTAAGAATGATGGGAAATTCAATGTATTAGAAAATATTCACTTGGAGAATCAAACACCTGTCATGGAACCGTACATGGCTGCATTGCTGCTGTCATCTTCTACAATGAAGATGATAAGGAGACCTATTGTTAGACTGCCAGATGATGTGTGAGGATGTGATGTGAAAGCATGCGTACAGTGAAGTATTTTCCTTCCATCTCTGATCATTGACTGTATCCATTGAATGATTTATTCTGCTCCTGTCTGTGTTTCAGTTCAATGAATGTCAGAATAGCAGCAGTCCCCACAAAGATGTCTTCCCTCCCAACAACGAGTCCTTGACGGTGGACATCTACAGCGGGGTAAGAGGAACGTATTACTTGTCCGGTCCCTCTACAGGGGGCGATCGTCCAGCAGTATGTAACATCGAATATCGTGGGACATATTTCTGTTCATGTGTCTTCAGAACAGGGCTGCTGTTAGGAACCACAGGCCCCGTACAGCCAACTTGACAAGCCCCCCCCCCCCCAATTCCTACTATGCTTCAGTTATGAATGAACACAGTGATTGATGCCAATCACTCATTGTGTTCATTCAGGAAAGGAAGGGGCTGGGTAAATGCGACGTATTTACCAGACCCTTCCCCCACTCTCCATCCTGAAGGATCCTATTGTGAGCTTGCAGCTGCCGATGGGAATGAGAGGAGGAAAGCCGGAAAGATTACAGGGGTGGGGGCAGCAGGGGGAAATGTATGGTGTACAGGCAGGGTGATGAATGCTCCGGGGGGGGGGGGGTAGGTACTGGAACCGATCCCCTATGTCTCTTTCTGCACAGCAGCTGAAAGCCAGCGGGAGGGAGAGAGAAGAAGCCGGCTTTCAACTGCACAACAGGCGCGGGGGGTGCGTGCCACACCGGGTGACACCTACCGCACAGGGTGCCGCTGAACCGCTCCACGAAAAGGTAAGTTGTAAAGCAAGCCGACGATCCCCACAGGATGGACCGGATCTGCGGATTGAGCATAATGGATCAGAGTCCGATTCATTATGCTCCCCAATCCGCAATTGCTGGAACAGATCCCCTGTATGCAGGGGCTTCCCTAGGGTTGGTGTCATACCGTGCGATAACACTTGGTGACACCCCCTCCGACGACCCCCGCAGAATGGATTGGATCTGCAGATTGAGCATAATGGATCGGAGTCCGATCCATTATGCTCCCCAATCCGCAGATTCGATCCATCCTGCGGGGATCGTCGGCTTGCTTTACAACTTACCTTTTCGTGGAGCGGGTCCGCTGTCACCCCATATAGGTTGCATGCCGACGATCCCCAACGATCCAATCCATTTTTTTGGGATCGTCGGAGGGGGTGTCACCAAGTGTTATTGCACCGGGTGACACCAACCCTAGGGACGCCCCTGCATACAGGGGATTGGTTCCAGTAATTGCTCCTCGGCCCTCCCAATCACTCTCCCTGCCCACATCCGATTCACCCAGCTGCCTGGGCCCCTCTGCTGGCCTGGGCCCCATACAGGAGGACTGGTGGTACCCCCTTATCCATGACCCTGCTTCAGAATGTCGACAACAACTAATGTCCTCACCTACATCATCTCCACTGTCGTCCACCTCCCGTGGTCCACCCCACTCGCTCAAAGGGCAACGCTACGAAGTGTGACTGCCGCCATCTCGTCAACTGGCCAGCCTGGATCCAGGGAACCTGGCTGGACAGGGACAGCTAAAGGGCTGGATGTGGCCCCGGGGGGCCTAAAATGCCCACGTCTGTTTTTTTTGCCTCCCTTCAAAACTATTTTTGTCATTTGGATGCACTTGAAGGACGTTTCCCTTTTTTCAACCATAATAACATGTCACTCTGTAACAGAATGTCTGGGTGTGTTCAGATGAGGCCCTACAAGGATTGTTGTTGACACCAACAATGGGACACAGTTCTTCTCATTGACACCAACAATGGGGCACAATTCTTCCCATTGACACCAACAAGGGGGCACAGTGCTTCCCATTGACACCAACAATGGGACACAGTTCTTCCCATTGACACCAACAAGGGGGCACAGTTCTTCCCATTGACACCAACAATGGGGCACAGTTCTTCCCATTGACACCAACAATGGGGCACAGTCTTCCCATTGACACCAACAATGGGGCACAGTTCTTCCCATTGACACCAACAATGGGGCACAGTTCTGCCCATTGACACCAAAAATGGGGCACAGTTCTTCCCATTGACACCAACAATGGGGCACAGTTCTTCCCATTGACACCAACAACGGGGCACAGTTCTTCCCATTGACACCAACAACAGGGCACAGTTCTTCCCATTGACACCAACAATGGGGCACAGTTCTTCCCATTGACACCAACAACGGGGCACAGTTCTTCCCATTGACACCAAGAATGGGGCACAGTGCTTCCCATTGACACCAACAATGGGGCACAGTTCTTCCCATTGACACCAATAATGCGGCACAGTTCTTCCCATTGACACCAAAAATTGGGCACAGTTCTTCCCATTGACACCAACAATGTGGCACAGTTCTTTCCATTGACACCAATAATGGGGTACAGTTCTTCCCATTGACACCAACAATGGGGCACAGTTCTTCCCATTGACACCAACAATGGGGCACAGTTCTTCCCACTGACACCAGCAATTGGGTATATGCCCTCCCTTTGACACCAGTGAAGGGGCAAAATTGCTCCTAATGACACGAACGATGGGGCATGGATCCTCCCACTGACACCAACAATGAGAGATCTGTTACCAAGCCCCAGTGGGCAGGCCAAAGCACGTCAAAGTGTGTGGCTGGAGCAGCGCTGGCACATACCACCATTAACATTTCTAGAGCATCGGGTTGGCTTGATCGGCATCTGATTTCTATACAACAATGAGACAAAGGGATTGATTTACTAAAGGCAACTAGGCTGTGCACTTTGCAAAGTGCAGTTGCTCCAATGCTTAGTAAATGAGGTAAAGCTTCCCTTTCCCAAAAATACCCAATCACATGCAGGGGAAAATAAAAAAAAAAAAAATAGAATTTTTACTTGCACACGATTGGATGATGGAAGTCAGCAGAGCTTACCCTCATTTACTAAGCTCTGGAGCAACTGCTTTGCTTTGCAAAGTGCACCATCTATTTGCCTTTAGTAAATCAACCCCAATGTTTACTCCCACTGACACCAAGACATTTTCTTCTCCCATTGGCCTGAGTCCAGGCCCCCCCCCCCCACAGTCTGATGGACAGTATACTGGCCCTTTGTTTAGAAGGTTTGGAGACCCCCCCCCCCGATCTATACACACCTAAAAGAAGAAAAGTTTGTCTGGAGTTTTATGTAAACATTATTGGAAAGATTGAGTTTTCCTTTTAACCCCCCTGGAGGTATTCCCGAGTGTAGCTCGGGGTAAAGTTTCAGCACCACAAGCGGTAACCCCGAGCTACACTCAGGAATACACTGCAGCGCTGCTCCGGGATCTCTTCTGCACTTACCTTGTCCTGCGCTCCCGCAATGTCCCCCCTGCAGTGTCCCCTGTAATGTCCTCCGGCCGATGCCGGCATCTGTCTTCCGGGTTCCGTTCCCTGCGACGTCGGGACGTACGGGGATGGAACTGGCGGGAAATGGGCAGCACAGTGGCTAAATGGTTAGCACTTCCGCCTGGCAGTACTAGGGTCGCCGGTTGGAATCCCAGCCACGGCACCACCTGCCTGGAGTTTGCATGTGCCTGCGTGGGTTTCCTCCCACACTCCAAAGACATACTGGTAAGTTAATTGGCTCCTGTCTAAAATTGTCCCTAGTATGTGTATTTATGAATGTGAGTTAGGGACCTTAGATTGTACACCCCTTGAGGGTTAGGGACTGATGTGAATGTACAATATATATGTAAAGCGCTGTGTAAATTGACGGCACTATATAAGTACCTGAAATAAATAAATTACTTTTGTCCCGAGTGCTTTGTCCGGCGCCCTGCCTGCATTTTTACTGTTCTTTCTGCCTGGAAACTGAGAAACGTCCATGGCGTCCAAAAAGCGTCCCTTTAGGTCAAAATCGGTTTTAGACCGACTAGAGAACAGCGATAGTAAATCAGAACCACTTGCAGAATTGAGTGATAATGATTCGTGGGGGAAATTCCTCATCAGACACTGAAAACGATTTTGCGACTTTGCTCAGCGATATGCGAACTTAGCGCTATATTTCAAATTTCAGTGTTTTTGGTTTGATTACATTAAATTTATTATTATTATATTATTATTTATTATGATTATTTATTAAATTATAATTTATGATTTTGTGTTTCAAATTTTATCATACCCGGGATGTTTATTAGACTCTTGTTCGGACAGATTTCAGTGAGTTATTCCTAAAAATTACAGGCCTACAATAAAAAAAATACATATTTCCATGCAAAAAAATGTACCGCTTTGAGCACAGAAATATGGGCATAATCAGACCGCTAGGGAGGCTACTATAGTTCATGTACCAAAATGTCAATGCTTCTGCCTTCATTAGGGTGTTATCCTGGGCTGCTTCTTTGGACCCGTTGCCCTCTACATTTGGGCTATTGGCATCCTGGCTGCCGGGCAGAGCTCCACCATGACAGGAACGTATGCCGGACAGTTTGTGATGGAGGTGAGTGTTTGGGTTTAATCCTCCATTGTATATACAGATGTTAATGTCGCATACTATACATGGGTAGCATGGTGGCTTAGTGGATGGGGCCATGGCCTTACTAAGTTGGGGTCTTGAGATCAGCTTTCACCAGGACTCTATCTATGTCAGCCTTTATCAACCAGGGATTTGTGGAATAGGGTTCCTCCAGAGGTGGCTAGGGGTTCCTTTAAGTGTGAACAATGTCTGCCATTCAGATAATTAGCTATCAACCCCCATGATCTTTTCAGCTATCTGTAAGGGGCATTCTTCCCATTGACCACCGATGTAAAGGGAATTCTTCCAGCTGACAGTGCCTTCTACCACTGACCACCGATGTAAGGGAGGCTTTTTTCCATTGACTACCAATGTAGGGAACTCTTCTCCCAATGACCATCAATGTAAGGGGACCCTTCAACACTGACCAACACTGCAAGGGGGCTTTTTTCTACTGACCACCAACGTAAGGGGGGCTTTTTTCCATTGACTACCAATGTAGGGGACCCTTCTCCCAATGACCATCAATGTAGGGGACACTTCTCCCAATGAACATCAATGTAAGGGGGCCCTTCAACACTGACCACCACTGCAAGGGGGCTCTTTTCTACTGACCACCAATGTAGAGGTCCCTTCTTCTACTGACCACCAATGTAGGGGTCACTTCTCCTGATGACCACCGATGTAAGGGAGGCTTTCTCCACTGACCACCAGCATGAGGTGCTCCTTCTCCAATTGAATACCAATGTACGGGGGTCCTGCTCCCACTGGCTTCCAAAGTAAGGGGGTCTTTCTACCACTGACCCCCAATGTAGGGGTCCCTTCTCCTGGTGACCATCAATGTAAGGGAGGCTTTCTTCACTGACCACCAGCGTGAGGGGGTCCTTCAACTGAACACCTATGTAAGGGGGGGCCTGCTTCCACTGGCTTCCAATGTAAGTTGGTCTTTCTAACACTGACCACCAATGTAAGGGGGCCCTTGTTCATTGGCTACCAGTGCAGAGGGTCTTTCTACCACCGACCACCAATGTCAGGGGGTCTTTCTACCACTGACCACCAATGTAAGTGGGCCCTTCTTCATTTCCTACCAATGTAAGGGGGTCTTTCTACCACTGACCACCAATGTAAGCGGGGCCCTTCTTCATTGCCTACCAATGTAAGGGGGTCTTTCTACCACTGACCACCAATGTAAGGGAGCCCTTCTTCATTCTCTACCAATGTAAGGGGATCTACTGTATTCTGTAATGACCAACAATGTAAGGGGGTCCTTCTTCATTGGCTACCAATGCAGAGGGTCTTTGTACCACCTACCACCAATGTCAGGGGGTCTTTCTACCCATGACCACCAATGTTAGGGGGCCCTTCTTCATTGGCTACCAATGTAAGGGTATCTACTGTATGTTGTAGTGACCAAAAATGTAAAGGGGTCCTTCTTCATTGGCTACCAATGCAGAGGGTCTTTCTACCACCGACCACCAATGTCAGGGGGTCTTTCTACCCATGACCACCAATGTAAGGGGGCCCTTCTTCATTGGCTACCAATGTAAGGGGATCTACTGTATTCTGTAATGACCAACAATGTAAGGAGTTCTTCTTCATTGGCTACCAATTCAGAGGGTCTTTCTACCACCGACCACCAATGTCAGTGGGTCTTTCTACCCCTGACCACCAATGTAAGGGGGCCCTTCTTCATTGGCTACCAATGTAAGGGGATCTACTGTATTCTGTAGTGACCAACAATGTAAGGAGGTCCTTCTCTCACTGACCACCAACATGGGGGGGGAGCTCTTCTTTCCCATGACCACCAATGTAAGGGGGGCATTCTCCCAATGACTACCAATGTAAGGGGTCCTTCACTCACTGACCACCATGAGGAAGGGCTGCCATTTTCAAGGCCTGTGTTACTTTTCTGGCCAATTTTATTATTATTTGTGTCAAATCATTATTATTACCGAAAATAATACTTCTGCATAGAGCAGCCTTGTGTACTGTACATCCCTTATCCTTCGATTCCATCCACAACGTCCTGTTCACACTCATGTCCTGTGAGCTGTGCTCTGGTTGCTCAAAGTATCAAATGGTCATTACAACTAGCAAAAGAAAAAAAAAGTATTGTGGTTACCAGCCAGCCTGCAACAAACCAAATGATCCGTGTCCAACAGATGGTGGCTCACAGTAATAAAATGACATTATTATCGTCTATAGCAGGGGTCTCCAAACTATGGCCCTGGGGCCAGATGTGGCCCTTTGCTTGTCTTTATCTGGCCTTTGAGGCATTATTCCTGCAACTGACACCAGCAATGTGCATAATTCCTGCCACTGACACCAGCAATGGGCATAATTCCTGCCACTGACACCAACAATGGGCATAATTCCTGCCACTGACACCAACAATGGGCATAATTCCTGCTACTGACACCAGCAATGGGGCATAATTCCTGCCACTGACACCAACAATGGGCATAATTCCTGCTACTGACACCAGCAATGGGTATAATTCCTACCACTGACACCAGCAATAGGCATAGTTACTACCACTGACACCAGCAATGGGCATAATTCTTACCACTGACACTAAAAATGGGGCATAATTCCTGCCACTGACACCAACAGTGGGCATAATTCCTACCACTGAAATCAGAAATAGGCATAATTCCTACCACTGACACCAACAATGGAGCATAATTCCTGCCACTGACACCAACAATGGGGCATAATTCATGCCACTGACACCAACAATGGGACAAATTCCTGCCACTGACACCAACAATGGAGCATAATTCCTGCCACTGACACCAACAATGGGGCATAATTCCTGCCACTGACACCATAAATGGGGCATAATTCCTGCCACTGACACCAACAATGGGGCATAATTCCTACCACTGACACCAGCAATGGGCATAATTCATGCCACTGACACCAGCAATGGGCACAATTCCTGCCACTGACACCAGCAATGGGCACAATTCCTTTCACTCACACCAACGATGGGGCATAATTCCTTTCACTGACAACTACAATGTGACACTATTCCTCCCACTGACACCAACTATTTCTCCTCATAATACCAAACATCGGGCATTATTTACTCCCACTGAGCACAGCCATCCCCCCTAAAATCTGAAGGACAGTAAACTGGCCCTTTCTTTGGAGTTTGGAGACCCCTGGTCTATATCAAAGAGAAAAAAAACCCTATTATGGTTGCCCAGGGCAACAGAGAAAAAAATAAACATTGTGGTTGTTCATAGTAACAAAACAGTATGATCATGGTTGCCCATAGCAACGGAGGAAAAAAATTGTGGTGGATCATAGTAAGAAAAAGGTATTCTGATTGTCCACAGCAAGGGGAAAAAAACCCTCTTGAGGTTGCCCATAGCAACGGAGGAAAACTAAACAATAAACATTGTGGTTGCCCATATTAACAAAAGGACATTACGATTGTCCATAGCAGGGGTCTCCAAACTTTCTAAACAGAGTCAGTTTATTATCCTTCAGACTTTAGAGGGGCCGGATTGGGGCCACTAGGAGTAGAAAAAGTTCTGGTGTCAGTGACAATGCCTCATCATTGGTATCAGTGGGAGGAATAGTGCCCCATCATTGGTATCAGTGGGAGGAATAATGCCCCATCATTGGTGTCAGTGGGAGGAATAATGCCCCATCATTGGTGTCAGTGGGAGGAATAATGCCCCATCATTGATGTCAGTGGGAGGAATAGTGCCCCATCATTGGTGTCAGTGGGAGGAATAGTGCCCCATCATTGGTATCAGTGGGAGGAATAGTGCCCCATCATTGGTGTCAGTGGGAGGAATAGTGCCCCATCAATGGTGTCAGTGGGAGGAATAGTGCCCCATCACTGGTATCAGTGGGGGGAATAGTGCCCCATCATTGGTGTCAGTGGGGGGAATAGTGTCCCATCATTGGTGTCAGTGGGAGGAATAGTGCCCCATCATTGGTGTCAGTGGGAGGAATAGTGCCCCATCATTGGTATCAGTAGGAGGAATAGTGCCCCATCATTGGTGTCAGTAGGAGGAATAGTGCCCCATCATTGGTGTCAGTGGGAGGAATAGTGCCCCATCATTGATGTCAGTGGGAGGAATAGTGCCCCATCACTGGTATCAGTGGGAGGAATAATGCCCCATCATTGGTGTCAGTGGGAGGAATAATGCCCCATCATTGGTGTCAGTGGGAGGAATAATGCCCCATCATTGGTATTAGTGGGAGGAATAGTGCCCCATCATTGGTGTCAGTGCGAGGAATAGTGCCCCATCATTGGTATCAGTGGGAGGAATAGTGCCCCATCATTGGTGTCAGTGCGAGGAATAGTGCCCCATCGTTGGTGTCAGTGGGAGGAATAGTGCCCCATCATTGGTATCAGTGGGAGGAATAGTGCCCCATCATTGGTATCAGTGGGAGGAATAGTGCCCCATCATTGGTGTCAGTGGGAGGAATAGTGCCCCATCGTTGGTGTCAGTGGGAGGAATAGTGCCCCATCATTGGTGTCAGTGGGAGGAATAGTGCCCCATCATTGGTGTCAGTGGGAAGAATAGTGCCCCATCATTGGTATCAGTGGGAGGAATAGTGCCCCATCATTGGTGTCAGTGGGAGGAATAGTGCCCCATCATTGGTATCAGTGGGAGGAATAGTGCCCCATCATTGGTATCAGTGGGAGGAATAGTGCCCCATCATTGGTGTCAGTGGGAGGAATAGTGCCCCATCGTTGGTGTCAGTGGGAGGAATAGTGCCCCATCATTGGTGTCAGTGGGAGGAATAGTGCCCCATCATTGGTGTCAGTGGGAAGAATAGTGCCCCATCATTGGTATCAGTGGGAGGAATAGTGCCCCATCATTGGTATCAGTGGGAGGAATATTGCCCCATCATTGGTATCAGTGGGAGGAATAGTGCCCCATCATTGGTGTCAGTGAGAGAAATAGCGCCCCATCATTGGTGTCAGTGAGAGAAATAGCGCCCCATCATTGGTGTCAGTGGGAGGAATAGTGTCCCATCATTGGTGTCAGTGGGAGGAATAGCGCCCCATCATTGGTGTCAGTGGGAGGAATAGTGTCCCATCATTGGTGTCAGTGGGAGGAATAGTGCCCCATCGTTGGTGTCAGTGGGAGGAATAGTGCCCCATCGTTGGTGTCAGTGGGAGGAATAGTGCCCCATCGTTGGTGTCAGTGGGAGGAATAGCGCCCCATCATTGGTGTCAGTGGGAGGAATAGTGTCCCATCATTGGTGTCAGTGGGAGGAATAGCGCCCCATCATTGGTGTCAGTGGGAGGAATAATGCCCCATTGTTGGTGTCAGTGGGAGGAATAGTGCCCCATCATTGGTATCAGTGGGAGGAATAGTGCCCCATCGTTGGTGTCAGTGGGAGGAATAGTGCCCCATCATTGGTGTCAGTGGGAGGAATAGTGCCCCATCATTGGTATCAGTGGGAGGAATAGTGCCCCATCATTGGTATCAGTGGGAGGAATAGTGCCCCATCATTGGTGTCAGTGCGAGGAATAGTGCCCCATCATTGGTATCAGTGGGAGGAATAGTGCCCCATCATTGGTGTCAGTGGGAGGAATAGTGCCCCATCGTTGGTGTCAGTGGGAGGAATAGTGCCCCATCATTGGTGTCAGTGGGAGGAATAGTGCCCCATCATTGGTGTCAGTGGGAAGAATAGTGCCCCATCGTTGGTGTCAGTGGGAGGAATAGTGCCCCATCATTGGTGTCAGTGGGAGGAATAGTGCCCCATCATTGGTGTCAGTGGGAGGAATAGTGCCCCATCATTGGTGTCAGTGGGAGGAATAGTGCCCCATCGTTGGTGTCAGTGGGAGGAATAGTGCCCCATCATTGGTATCAGTGGGAGGAATAGTGCCCCATCATTGGTATCAGTGGGAGGAATAGTGCCCCATCATTGGTGTCAGTGAGAGAAATAGCACCCCATCATTGGTGTCAGTGGGAGGAATAGTGCCCCATCATTGGTGTCAGTGGGAGGAATAGCGCCCCATCATTGGTGTCAGTGGGAGGAATAGTGTCCCATCATTGGTGTCAGTGGGAGGAATAGTGCCCCATCGTTGGTGTCAGTGGGAGGAATAGCGCCCCATCATTGGTGTCAGTGGGAGGAATAGTGTCCCATCATTGGTGTCAGTGGGAGGAATAGCGCCCCATCATTGGTGTCAGTGGGAGGAATAGTGTCCCATCATTGGTGTCAGTGGGAGGAATAGTGCCCCATCGTTGGTGTCAGTGGGAGGAATAGCGCCCCATCATTGGTGTCAGTGGGAGGAATAGTGCCCCATCATTGGTGTCAGTGGGAGGAATAGTGCCCCATCGTTAGTGTCAGTGGGAGGAATAGTGCCCCATCGTTGCATTGGGTGGGCTTCACTGGCAGGATCATCAGATATTTGTGGGACTTTGCTGGGGGACTGAGAAGTAACAGTCAGCGCAGATGGACTGATATTAGGTGCTGCGGGACATATTTAATAATGAGGGTCCATAGAATATTGAAGGCGGGGGGTGAAGGCGGGGAGTAAAGGGGGGGGGATATACTGTTTCTGCCACAATTCATAACTTGGCCTTTCTCTTTTATCTCCTGTAGGGCTTCCTGAACCTGAAATGGTCTCGCTTCTACCGGGTCCTGTTCACCAGATCATTCGCCATCATACCTACCGTGTTTGTGGCGGCGTTTAAAGACGTCCAGAGCCTGTCAGGGATGAACGATCTGCTCAATGTCCTTCAGAGTATTCTGGTGGGTACCTGCGGAGAAGTGGATTCCTGGTGCATTGTGGTCATTTCACGTCATTAGAGACTGCTGAAAGTCTTTTGTTTTGAATCATATTGGCCGAACAGTTTTTACCTAGCAAGGAAAAGGTTCACATGTGTGAGGCAGTACATCGAACAACACAAATATTCACCAGCAGTCAGTCCAGCTAGTCTGCACATACATTTTAAAGCTGAGCTCTGGCCTCCCCTTCAGCCTTGCACAGGTGTAGCGGCTCTTCTTCTGGACTGAAATGGCTTTCTCTGATTGCACCGCACACTGTGAGCTTCTCACAATGTGCATTCGAAGCTGCAGCAAGTCAGATAGATCCCGTCTCATTTCCTGGCTGGAGGACACCCATCATCATCTAGCGCTTTCCTCCCCAGCCCACCCTTTACATTCATTGGATTGCAGTTATTTCAATCATGGAGGACTATCATCACATGTGGGCATTAACCGTGCAAATGCAGCCTGCCTAGGAATGCCCCCCTTCCAGGCTGACACCCGCCCATCAAGGCATTTTGATATTTGCATAAGGGCTGAGGGCTCTTACAAGAGTGCTGTGATGTTTTCATCGAGCTATGTACAGCCCCTCCCACCAGCCACAATCTGTCTGCATTGCACAGAGAAGCATAGAGACTCAGTGATGACATCACTGGATCTAAAATAAGGTACGTAATAAAAAAGGAAAGGTTTAACCACTCCCCGTTCAGCCGTTGTATATAAATGACCGAACAGTGGCAGTGCAGGGGCAGGTGGCAGTTTATAAACGGCCTCCCCGCCCCCTGCTTGTGCGCGTTCCTTGGGAGCGCGCAGCACCGCGATCCGTTGCCCGCTGTGTCCTCTGGACACAGTGGAACACCGATCATCGTACGGGACCTCTGTGTGAGGTCCCGATTGGACCAATCAGTGATCACATGCAGAGTAGTAAGCAAGATGTGACTTCTGACATCATTGCTTACTACGTGTGAAATCTGTGAATGATCACAGAGGTCACATGGTACAGGGCTATTCACAACAGCCTTGTACCATGTGACAAGCTGTGACCAATCACAGCTCACACAGTATTTCTCAATGGCTGCAAGAATCCAGCCAGAGAGAAGGATAAATGATTGCTTTTATATCCTATACGGGTGTAAAAGCAATCAGTGTTAAAAAAAAAAAAAAAAAAAAACCTTAATCACCCCCACAAGCATTACAGTATCACCATGGTGACACTTTACTGCTAGGGTGACAGTATGTAAAAAAAACAAAAACAAAACATAAATAATAATATAAAAAAAAATGTTTAAAATTATAATTTTTGGTTATAAACTAATTTGTTTTGTTTTTTTTAACTCAAAAGATAACTGAATACATTTTGGCCAAGATTTATGATGAAATATTATTTATTTGCAAAATTTTAGAAGAAAAACACTTTTTTTTCAAAATTTTTGGACTTTTTCATTTATATAGCAAAAAAATAAAAATCCCAGTGGGGAATAAATACCAGCAAAATAAAGCTTTATCTGTCTCAAAAAAATGCTAAAAAATTCATATGGGTACAGTGTTGCAGGACCGCGCAATTGTCATTCAAAGTGTGACAACGCTGAAAGCTGAAAATTAGCCTGGACAGGGAGGGGTGAAAGTGTCCGGACTTGAAGGGGTTAATTTAAAAATGTCATGAGCATGTTGATCAGTGGATTGGGGAGGAACCAGGGAAGGAAAAATCTAAGCAGATTAAACTTCAGCTGACTTTTGTTCCTGTATACTGTATGTCTTATATTTGTATATTTCCCATAAGATAATAATGTCCCATTAATAATCCATTTCTGCAGCTTCCCTTCGCCCTGCTCCCGATTCTGACCTTTACCAGCATGCGACCTTTGATGCACGATTTCACCAACGGCATGTATGTACAGTTGTGACCAAAATTATTCAACCCCCAATGCTGTAAAGGGGTTTAGGGACTATAGTGTACATTTGGAATTGTATTCAGAATCAAATCCTACAAGGACGTTGTAACTACCCAAATGCAACTAAAATGACATCAATTGTTTATGTAATACAGTAGTAAATGGTTCTTATGTGGTTTCTTCATTGCCACAATTATTCAACCCCTTAAAGACTACCACTCTGAAGAACAGAGGTTCATACAGGTGCTTTCCATCAGGTATTGAAAACACCTGTGGATGTCACCGAGCAGCAATCAAGCATAATAAGCACCAATTAGGCAGCTTTAAAATGACTGTGATACTCAGCTCCT
This sequence comes from Staurois parvus, assembly GCF_062004578.1. Taxonomy (NCBI): domain Eukaryota; kingdom Metazoa; phylum Chordata; class Amphibia; order Anura; family Ranidae; genus Staurois; species Staurois parvus. The sequence continues at coordinate 550,134 of NW_028319291.1, read as the reverse complement.
TCTAGACATTTACTGGTGTGGTTACAAACATGGTGAAGGCAAGAGAATGGTCCAGGAAGACAAGAGAAGAGGTGATTTCTCTTCACAGGAAGGGCAATGGCTATAAGAAGATTGCAAAGATGTTAAACATACCAAGAGACACCTTAGGAAGCATCATTCGCAAATTCAAGGCAAAGGGCACTGTTGAAACGCTACCTGGTCGTGGCAGAAAGAAGATGCTGACTTCGACTGCTGTGCGCTACCTGAAGCGTAGAGTGGAGAGAAGTCCCCGTGTGACTGCTGAGGAACTGAGAAAAGATTTGTCAGATGTGGGTACAGAAGTTTCAGCCCAGACAATAAGACGCACACTGCGTAATGAAGGCCTCCGTGCCAGAACTCCCAGGCGTACCCCCTTGCTGTCTCCAAAGAATAAGAAGAGTATGCCAAAAGCCATGTGGACAAACCACAAAAGTTGTGGGATAGTGTTCTGTGGACTGATGAAACAAAATTAGAACTGTTTGGGCCCATGGATCAACGCTATGTTTGGAGGAGGAAGAACAAGGCCTTTGATGAAAAGAACACCTTGCCTACTGTGAAGCATGGTGGAGGGTCAATCATGCTTTGGGGCTGTTTTGCTTCTGCAGGTACAGGGAAGCTTCAGCGTGTGCAAGGTACCATGAATTCTCTTCAGTACCAGGAGATATTGGATGGAAACGTGATGCAGTCCGTCACACACCTGAGGCTTGGGAGACGTTGGACCTTTCAACAGGACAATGATCCCAAGCATACCTCCAAGTCCACTAGAGCATGGTTGCAGAGGAAAGGCTGGAACATTTTGGAGTGGCCATCGCAGTCACCAGACTTAAATCCGATTGAGAACCTCTGGTGGGACTTAAAGAAAGCAGTTGCAGTGCGCAAGCCTAAGAATGTGACTGAACTGGAGGCCTTTGCCCATGAAGAATGGGCGAAGATACCCGTAGATCGCTGCAAGACACTTGTGTCAAGCTATGCTTCACGTTTAAAAGCTGTTATAACTGTAAAAGGATGCTGTACTAAGTACTAAGATTGAATGTCACTTGGGGGTTGAATAAAACTGATAATGCTGTGAGCACAGAAAAGACATTTGTGGTTATTTCATTATAACTGTTATGTTATATTTGTCTGACCTACAAGTGCCTCTTTAATGTAAATGTAAGCAAGATGACTGAATGATCAAAAGCAATGTCAAACTGGCCAAAACACTCAATTTCAGTGGGGGTTGAATAATTTTGGTCACAACTGTATACAGAGGGAACTCAATCCAATAGCACAGGGGGGGGGGGGGGGGTTAACATCACAAAAGAGCTGCACATAAAATTCAGTGGAAATTCTGTGTCAGAGATAGCAGACACAACAAGATTTAATCAAAGACTATGGGCATAATACAATAGATGGTCAGGGACTGCAGACATAATACAAGAGAAGATCAGAGACTGCAGAAAAGATACAAGAGATGGTCAGAGACTGAGGTCATGATACCAGAGATAATCAGATCTGTGGACATAATACAGGAGATGGTCAAAGACTGTGGACATGATACAAGAGATGGTCAGAGACTGTGGACATGATACAAGAGATGGTCAGAGACTGCAGACATGATAAAAGAGAGGGTCAGAGACTGCATAAAGGATACAAGAAATGATCATAGACTGTGGACATAATACAAGAGATGGTCAGAGACTGTGGATATAATACAGGAAATGATCAGAGACTGCAGACATGATAAAAGAGAGGGTCAGAGACTGCATAAAGGATACAAGAAATGATCATAGACTGTGGACATAATACAAGAGATGGTCAGAGACTGTGGATATAATACAGGAAATGATCAGAGACTGTGGACATAATACAAGAGATGGCCAAAGACTGTGGACATGATAAAAGAGATGGTCAGAGACTGTGTGCATAATACAAGGGGTAATCAGAGACTGCAGATGTGATACGTACTATAAGAGGGTCAGAGACTGTGGAAAGGTTACAAGAATTGATCAGAGACTGTGGATATAATACAAGAGATGGTCAGAGACTGTGGACATAATACAAGAAATGATCAGAGACTGTGAACATAATACAAGAGATGGTCAGAGACTGCAGACATCATAAAAGAGATGGTCAGAGACTGTGTACATAATACAAGAGATAATCAGAGACTGCAGATGTGATAAATACTGTAAGAGGGTCAGAGACTGTGGAAAGGATACAAGAAATTATCAGAGACTGTGGACATAATACAAGAGATGGTCAGAGACTGTGGACATGATACAAGAGATGGTCAGAGACTGCAGACCTGATACAAGAGATGGTCAGAGACTGCAGACAAGATACAAGAGATGGTCAGAGACTGCAGACAAGATACAACAGATGGTCAGAGACTGCAGACAAGATACAAGAGATGGTCAGAGACTGCAGAAGTGATACATAAGAGGGTCATAGACTGCAGAAAGGATACCAGAGACGGTCAGACACTGTGAACATGCTATAGGAGTTCTTGTAGACTGGGGACATGCTTCAGAAGACAGTCATAGACTAGAGACACATTACATGAGGCCGCTAAAAATCACACCTGTGTCTGCAGGGACCCTGAGGGCCACTCAATAGTTGCCAAAGGGTCTCATGAGGCTCCTAGGCAACAGGCTGAACACCAAAGATATAATGGGTGTTGTTCTTCTTTGTTTGATGTGTGTTTAGAAAGAAAGCTAAACGCAGGTCAGCAGAACCCTCTCAGACTTTCTTAGAGCGGTACACATGGCAATTCGAAGGCTGTGTTTGACCTGAATTGTGCCATAATTCTTCAGACTCTGCATGTCCTATTACCAGGGGCGGACTGACAACTCATGAGGCCCCCATTGCAATAGGGGATCATGGGGCCCCTGTGTCCTTGCCCAAACTCAAAAAAGCCTATGAAAAAGGCACCAGGGGCATCTCATGGGGCCCCCTACTGACCCCGGGCCCTCAGGCAGTGCCCGAGTTTCCAAATGGTCAGTCCGCCCCTGCCTATTACCATACAGTTGAATTGTTGGCACAGCAGGTCAAATGCAGCCTATTCTTACCAAATCATACAAAATAAATAGGTGCAGCGCTAAAATCATAAATATATTAATAATGTCCCTAAACATATAAACAGGTTAAAATTATATGCCAAGAACCAATCAAATTAAAAGGTGACAGTCTGTGCAGATCTGGGTGCGAATTAGCAGTAGAATCCAGTATTGGTGCTCCAAATAGTGTGGTAAAATTGCGCACTCACCAGATGCGTAATGTATAATATGCATTAAATTAATCTGTAGAGGTCCCCTTTAGGAGTTGGATATGATCCTAATCCAGGATAGTCCTTCCTCTAGGTAAGGTGGTGCTGTCAGGAGCTCACAGGAAGATACAGGATCCAGCTGGCCAGAGATCCCTTTAAGGGATGGACGGGTGTAGATGCCTGCTTTAAGGAACTCCCTTCTCTGGATACTTATGGATGGCTGGATCAGATGGGCTCTACAAATAAATAGCTCCGCACAGGAGACCATGAAGAATGCCCATAGTGTAGTAGGTAATACCAGTAATTTATTAATAAAAATGAATTTGCAAATACAGCAGTAGTAAAATCAGGTAACATCAGATGATAAGACATGGACTAACCGTCCAGAAAGTAAGATGGCTGCCGGGCCTCCACATTGCTCCGGCGGCGTGACATCACAGCGTTCTGGCCCCCTCTAACGCGTTTCGTGCGCACGCACTTCTTCAGAGGTTGGATACCAATTGGTAATTTTACCACACTATTTGGAGCACCAATATTGGATTCTACTGCTAATTCGCACCCAGATCTGCACAGACTGTCACCTTTTAATTTGATTGGTTCTTGACATATAAATTTAACCTGTTTATATGTTTAGGGACATTATTAATATATTTATGATTTTAGCTCTGCACCTATTTATTTAGTATGATTTTCTGAAGGTTTTTTATTGGTTGCCTTTGGTACTTTAGCTGCTGATTAGAGAGCGCTCACTTTTCCATTGTATTTTTATTCTTACCAAATGTTTCATTTTACATTCAAACAGAGCTGCAAGCATTGAGATGAAAAATGCCTCATTTAACCAGAATGCTTATCAATATGACCCTTAAAAATGTATTTTTGTGTGATTTATTCCTAAATATGTAACTACCATTGTTGATGTGGACAGGGTGTGTTGGATCTTGGCGAGCTTTGATAGTGTCCTATCCTGACCATTACTTTTTTTCCCCATCACTCATTTGCATTTTTGCTCCTTGCAGAATCAGTAAAGTGGTCGCCATCTTGCTCATCATATTAATCATCGCCATAAACTTGTATTTTGTGGTGGTTTACATCCCGACTCTGGACAACATTGCCCTGTATGTGGTGATTGGAGTTATTCTCCTATTTTATACAGTCTTCACGTTATACCTGGTAAGTACCAGAAGTAGAGACCTACCTGGGTGTGTTACCTACTAGTAGCATCGAATCTGCACATGTAACTTGTGTTTGAACCCAACTGTACCTGCAACCTGGCCCAAACCCACAGAGGTTATACCCACCACCCTACATCCAACCCAGTTTTGTTCCTTCAAAGTTAAAGGAGGCGGTCATGTTAAAGAAGAGAGCCGACTGGTCATAAGTAGCTGTCTTCTTATTGCAGCCTTTCTCAACCTTATTAACATGGAGGAACTCTTGAAATAACGTACAGTTCTAAGGAACCCCCTGATAATAATTATTATGTCTGCAACTCATGGCATGTTGGTGTGATAAAAGACATGCTGCCTTATATTGGTGGTCCATGGAACATCCTTTACATAGATGGTCAGTAGAAACAGTTACCCTTAGATTGGTAGGGTGTGGAAGAAGGAACCCTTTACATTGGTGGTAAGGGCCCCATTACTTTGGTGGTCAGTGGGAAAAATGCTTCTTACTTTGGTGGTCAGCAGGAAGAATGTCCCTTACATTGGTGGTTAACAGGAATAATGTCCATACATTGGTGGTCAGTAGAAAGAATGTCCCGGACATTGGTGGTCAGTGGGAAGATTGCCCCTAACTTTTGTGGTCAGTAGGAAGAATTCCCCTTACATTGGGGGTCAGTAGGAAGAATGCTCCTTACATTGGGGGTCAGTAGGAAGAATGCCCCTTACATTGGTGGTCATTGGGAAGATTGATCCTAACTTTTGTGGTCAGTGGGAAAAATTCTCCTTACATTGGGGGGTCAGTAGGAAGAATGCTCCTTACATTGGGGGTCAGTAAGAAGAATGCTCCCTACATTGGGGGTCAGTGGGAAGAATGCTCCTTACATTGGTGGTCAGTGGGAAGAATGCTCCTTACATTGGTGGTCAGTAGGAAGAATGCTCCTTACATTGGTGGTCAGTGGGAAGAATTCTCCTTACATTGGGGGTCAGTGGGAAGAATGTCCCTTACATTGGGGGTCAGTGGGAAGAATGTCCCTTACATTGGGGGTCAGTGGGAAGAATGCTCCTTACATTGGGGGTCTGTAGGAAGAATGTCCCTGACATTGGTGGTCAGTGGGAAGATTGCCCCTAACTTTTGTGGTCAGTAGGAAGAATTCCCCTTACATTGGGGGTCAGTAGGAAGAATGCTCCTTACATTGGGGGTCAGTAGGAAGAATGCCCCTTACATTGGTGGTCATTGGGAAGATTGATCCTAACTTTTGTGGTCAGTGGGAAAAATTCTCCTTACATTGGGGGGTCAGTAGGAAGAATTCTCCTTACATTGGGGGTCAGTGGGAAGAATGTCCCTTACATTGGGGGTCAGTGGGAAGAATGCTCCTTACATTGGGGGTCTGTAGGAAGAATTCTCCTTACATTGGGGGTCAGTGGGAAGAATGCTCCTTACATTGGTGATCAGTGGGAAGAATGCCCCTTACATTAGGGGTCAGTGGGAAGAATGCTCCTTACATTGGGGGTCTGTAGGAAGAATGCTCCTTACATTTATGGTTAGTGGAAAGAATGCTCCTTACATTGGGGGTCAGTGAGAAGAATTCTCCTTACATTGGGGGGTCAGTGGGAAGAATGCTCCTTACATTGGTGGTCAGTGGGAAGAATGCTCCTTACATTGGTGGTCAGTAGGAAGAATGCTCCTTACATTGGTGGTCAGTGGGAAGAATTCTCCTTACATTGGGGGTCAGTAGGAAGAATTCTCCTTACATTGGGGGTCAGTGGGAAGAATGTCCCTTACATTGGGGGTCAGTGGGAAGAATGCTCCTTACATTGGGGGTCTGTAGGAAGAATTCTCCTTACATTGGGGGTCAGTGGGAAGAATGCTCCTTACATTAGGGGTCAGTGGGAAGAATGCTCTTTACATTGGGGGTCTGTAGGAAGAATGCTCCTTACATTTATGGTTAGTGGAAAGAATGCTCCTTACATTGGGGGTCAGTGGGAAGAATTCTCCTTACATTGGTGGTCAGTGGGAAGAATGCCCCTTATATTGGTGGTCAATGGGACGAATGCCCCTTACAGCAGTCATGCAATGCTGCATCCAAATTAAATTTACGGCCTTGTTTTCCCACAAATGGAGCTTTCTTTCAGTGGTATTTGATCGCCTGTGCATTTTTTATTTTTTGCGCTATTAAAAAAAAAGTTTGACAATTTTGAGAAAAAAGCAATATTTTTTACTTTTTGCTAATAAACATGTCCAGTCAAAATATTTTAACAATCAAATTTTGTCATAAATTTAGACCAAAATGTTTTCTGCTCCGTGTCTTTGCTAAAAAAAATCCCAATAGGTGTAAATGAATTGGTTTACATGAAAGTTATAGCGTTTACAAATGGCGGTATAGATACCGGGATTTTCTTTTTAATATATATTTTTACTAGTAAAAGTAATGATCCTTCTTTGTTGCAGTTATGGACATGCTGCCTTGCCCATGGAGCCCAGTTCCTGTCCGGTGGACTACATATGCAATTCTCCTACGGACAGCCAGAAGACTACAACAACCAACCGGGGTCACCGCAGTGAGACGTGTGTACAGGAGACCTTCATTCATTGGACACTTTGCATATCGAAATGTGGATGTGACAGATGCACACAAAGCTTTACTCCTGAGAAGTTCAGTGAATTTGACTTATAACTGACGTTACGATACTAACGTTACATTAGATGTTACGCCATTACTGAATGTGGCGTCACCTACGCTATATGACTGCACCAATAACTAAATCTGGGGCGCCCTCTTGTGTCAGGAGGCTTTTCTGCAGGTCAGAATGGGCCCATGATGCATTTCTGGGGGTGGCCATGTCTGATGTACATACCTGTGAACTTTCAAGTGTTGATGATCCTGAGATTTTAATCTTAAAATTCAGGCCAAAATGTATTCTGCTCAATGTCTTTGCTAAAAAAAATCCCAATACATGTAAATTAATTGGTTTACGTGAAAGTTATAGCGTTTACAAATGGCAGTATATATACTGGAATTTTTTTTTCACTATGGCAGCGATCAGCGACTTATAGCTGGACTGCGGCGGGCATTCTGACACTGGGGGGAACTGACTTGGTGTTAACCCCTTCCTGTCCAGTGACACCAATACAGTGATCAGTGCTAATAAAAAGCACTGACACTGTACTAATGGCACTGGACAGGAAGGGGTTAACATGTGGGGTGATCAAAGGGTTAACTGTGTGCTGTGTGTGTGTTTCACTGTAAGCACACTGCTTTGTAAGCAGGAGCTGGCAGGGGAGAGATCTGTGTTGTGTTGTTTATACACAGGTCTCTCCCCCGTCGGTAACACTCGCCGATCACCGGGTGCCGGCGGGGAATCACCGGCCGGGACCCAGTGATTGACAGTCGAGGTCGCGAATGGCGGCGCACTCGTGCCCCCCTACCCGGATATGCAAATATATATACGTGACCTTATATTGTACACCCCTTGAGGGTTAGGGACTGATGTGAATGTACAATATATATGTGTAAAGCGCTGCGTAAATTGACGGCGCTATATAAGTACCTGAAATAAATACATTTTGCGCACCCGTGCCACCCTGTAGTGTTTTTCCTATAGGGTGGTGCAGAAGCGGTCAACTTGGAGGAGAATTGTAGAGATGTAAAACAAAATCATTATTGCTGATGATGTATATGGAAATATGAAGGAATAGTAAGATTATTTTGCCTAAAAAGAGTCCATATTCTTTGGTAAGAGTCCATTCTATCTATGGTGATGGTGCGCTTCGATTTTTAGAAGACGTGTGGATGTACAAAGATCTTCTCAGCATATTCCACAGCAACACTGGGACTCTTTCTATCACTTTTTTATGTTTTTCACTTTTATGTATGTTCAATTTTGTGTTTTGTTCTAGTGTAGGACTTTACACTTAGGATTATATTCATGTCACTTTGTTGGTATTTTTTTTATCGCGGCAATATATTTGCACCGTTAAAGAGAACCCATCACTTTAATTCCCCCCCACTCAAAAAAAATTTGAGCCCCCATGAATTGCACATACTTAAGTAAATGCACGCATCAGAGGCACCTAAACACGTCAATTGCGAAGGGAGAGCAATAAGTCTAGGCCAGTTATTCACAGGTAAGTCTGAAATGATGACCTGTAAAATTATTTCAAGTGTCACCTATGGAAAATTTTGAGTACTGAAGTTTTTCACCATTTCACAGCCATGCCCAATTTCAAGGCTTGACATGATGAGTATTTATTTACTCGGCACAACCACATATTTTATACTGCCTTTTCTACCTCCATCTTTCCCTTCTCTGTCCTGTGTTCTGGTTCAGCTCACCCAGGTATGTTGACATTCCAGGAGCGCCCTACCATGCTGCTGGTTAGAAATCCAGGGGATATGGTCAGAGGCTCTCCTCTTCTTAGCTGAATACCTATGTTAGGTGGTAAATGTGACCAGAGAAAAGAGCTGGAGGAGAAGAGAATACAACCCCACACCTCCTCCTCATTCCCTCCATTCTGAAGTGAGAGAGAGAGAGAGAAAGGGGGGGGGGGAGAGGGGGGAGGAGAGAGAAAGGGGAGAGAGAGAGAGGAGAGAGAGAGAGGAGAGAGAGAGAGGGGGGGGGGAGAGAGAAAGGGGGAGAGAGAGAGGAGAGGGGAGAGAGAGGGAAGGAGAGAGGGAAGAGAGAGTGAGAAGAGAGAGAGGGAGAGAAGAGAGAGGGAAGAGAGGGAGGGAAGAGAGAGAGAGGAAAGGAGAGAGGGAAGAGAGAGAAGAGGGGGGGGAGGGGGGAGAGAAGAGAGAGAGGGGGAGGAAGAGTGAGAGGGAAGAGAGAGAGAAGAGTGAAGGAAGAGAGGGGGAAGAGAGATAGAGAGAAGAGCGAGGGAAGAGAGAGTGAAGGAAGAGGAAGAGAGATAAAGAGGGGGAAGATAGAGGGGGAGAGAGAAGAGAGAGAGGGAACAGAGAGAGAGGGAAGAGAGAAGAGTGAAGGAAAAGAGAGAGAGGGAAGAGAGATAGAAGAGAGAGAAGAGCAAGGGAAGAGAGAAAGAGAGGGAAGAAAGAGAGAGAGAAGAGCGAGGGAAGAGAGAGAGAGAAGAGCAAGGGAAGAGAAAGAGAGGGAAGAGAGAGAGAGAAGATTGAGGGAAGAGGAAGCGAGAGAGAGAGAGAGAGAGAGAGAAAGGGAAGAGCGGTAAGAGGGAGAGGGAAGAGAGAGAGAGGGAAGAGAGAGAGAGAAGAGCAAGGGAAGAGAGAAAGAGAGGGAAGAAAGAGAGAGAGAAGAGCGAGGGAAGAGAGAGAGAGAAGAGCAAGGGAAGAGAAAGAGAGGGAAGAGAGAGAGGGGGGAGAGAGAGAGAAGATTGAGGGAAGAGGAAGCGAGAGAGAGAGAGAAAGGGAAGAGCGGTAAGAGGGAGAGGTAAGAGAGAGAGAGGGAAGAGAGAGAGAAGAGCGAGGGAAGAGAGGGAGGGAAGCAAGAGGGAAGAGGAAGAGAGAGAGAGGGAGAGAGGGGGGGGAAGAGAGGGGGGTAAGAGAGAGATAATCATATATACAGTACATACAAACACTCATTGAATTCTCTCGCTCTCTCATTGGGGGAGGGGGGGGTGCACAATTTTTATGTTGCCTAGGGCAGCACAAAACCTAAATACACCACTGCAGTCAGGCAAGTACCATTCTCCTGGCCACCGCCAAACCCAGACACGTGCATCAGATTGCCAGACAGAGAAGCGTGATTGGTCACTCCAGAGAACACGTCTCCACTGCTCTAGAGTCCAGTGGCGGCATTCTTTACACCACAGCACAGCAATGCTTTGCATTGCACTTGGTGATGTAAGGCTTGGATGCAGCTGCTCGGCCATGGAAACCCATTCCATGAAGCTCTCCACGCACTGTTGTTGGGCTCATCTGAAGGCCACACCAAGTTTGGAGGTCTTTAGCTATTGACTCTGCAGACAGTTGGCGACTTCTGCGCACTGTGCGCTTCAGCATTCGCTGACCCCACTCTGTCCCACTTTGAATGACAATTGCGCTGTCATGCAACACTACCCATATGACATTTTTATCATTTTGTTCACAGAAGCTTTTTTTGATGGTATTTATTCACCACTGGATTTTTTATTATTTGCTAAATACACTACAGAAGATCGGAAATTTTGAAAAAAAGCCCAACATGTTTATTTTACAAATAAATAATTGTTCTTCATAGATTCAGGCCAAAATGTATTCTGCACCATTTCTTTGGTGAATATAACCCAAATCAGTGTTTATTATTTAGTCTGTAGGAAAGTTAGGGTCCATGAACTATGGTATATACAGGGCTCAGAATTTCACCCAACCCTGCCCCGCCTCTAATTCCACCCCCGCCCATAATTCCACCCCCAAACATTCCCTCATAAATTATCTCAAATTATTCTGTTAAATGTTTTATGCAGAATAAAGTTACAAACATAAATATTAACAACAACAACTTAAACAATATTAAAAACCTCAGCTTGAGAAAAAAAAAATCCCCTGCAAGGTAATGTCATAATGTGCTAATATACATAGCAGACTAGCACAATATGCAGGGCTTACCTTAAAACAAAGCCCTCCAGCGGTGCGTTGTCCCCTCCAGTCCCATCTCCTTCATCCCATGACCTCCTCCAGTCTCATCTCCTCCATCCCACATCCTCCTCCAGTCCCATCTCCTCCATCCCATGTCCTCCTCCAGTCCCATCTCCTCCATCCCATGACCTCCTTCAGTCCTATCTCTCCATCCCATGTCCTCCTCCAGTCCTATCTCCTCCATCCCATCCATGACCTCCTCCAGTCCCATCTCCTCCATCCCACATCCTCCTCCAGTCCCATCTCCTCCATCCCACATCCTCCTCCAGTCCCATCTCCTCCATCCCACATCCTCCTCCAGTCCCATCTCCTCCATTCCACATTCTCCTCCATCCCACGTCCTCCTCCACTCCCATCTCCTCCATCCCACATCCTCCTCCAGTCCCATCTCCTCCATCCGACATCATCCTCCAGTCCCCTCTCCTCCATCCCACGTCCTCCTTTAGTCCTATGTCCTCCATCCCATGTCCTCCTTCATCCCACGTCCTCTTCCAGTCCCATCTCCTCCATCCCACATCCTCCTCCAGTCCCATCTCCTACATCCCGCGTCCTCCTCCAGTCTCTTCTCCTCCATCCCATATAACTGTCCTCCAGTCCCATCTCCTCTATCCCACACCCTCCAGGCCCATCTCCTCCATCCCATGTCCTCCTCCAGTCTCATCTCCTCCATCCCATGACCTCCTCCAGTCTCATCTCCTCCATCCCATATCCTCCTCCAGTCCCATCTCCTCCATCCCAAGTCCCCCTCCAGTCCCATCTCCTCCATCCCACGTCCTCCTCCAGTCCCATCTCCTCCATCCCACATCCTCCTCCAGTCCTATGTCCTCCATCCCATAGCCTTCTCCATTCCACGTCCTCCTTCAGTCCCATATCCTGCATCCCACGTCCTCCTTCAGTCCCATCTCCTCCATCCCACATCCTCCTCCAGTCCTATGTCCTCCATCCCATAGCCTTCTCCATCCCACGTCCTCCTTCAGTCCCATCTCCTCCATCCCACGTCCTCCTCCTGTTTCATCTCCTCCATCCCATGTAACCGTCTTCCAGTCCTATCCCCTCCATCCCACGTCCTCCAGTCCCATCTCCTCCATCCCATGACGTCCTCCAGTCCCATCTCCTCCATCCCACGTCCTCCAATCCCATCTCCTCCATCCCACGTCCTCTAGTCCCATCTCCTCCATCCTACGTCCTTCTCCAGTTTCATCTCCTCCATCCCATGTCCTCCTCCAGTCCCCCACTGACAGACTCCCTCCCCCCCAATTACTGATCCCCACTGACAGACCCCTCACAGCCTCACTGATAATGGTACAGGGCACACAGCAGGATACACAAGCTATACGTTTTCTGTATTTACCAACAGCAGCTGGAATATGAGTGACATCAGCAGGGGGCAGAGCTGTAACCTCAGGATTTCCTTGGCAGGGATGCAGAGGGGGAATGGATTTGGCTCCACATTCTCCTATCAGGAGAGAGGGGCCATCCTGGCAGCAGGCTGCCCAATGACAACTCACCACAACCAGTGCTCAGATCAGCCCCCCCCATCCTGCCCGCCCTCTAGCCCACCCACCAGCCCACCCACAGAGAGAACCAGCCCGCCCGCCCGCAGAGAGAACCATCTAGCACACCTGCCCACAGAGAGAGCAGGTCGGCCCACCTGCCCGAAGAGACAGAGCCCAGTAACTCGCTCCTGTGTTATTTCCGCTCGCCAAATGTGAGCAGGCAAGTGGAAATTTTGAGGGCTGATATATATATATTGTGGGGATAGCTCAGGTGGGGGATCTCCTTCCCTGGGACAAAGGTAGACCGCACAGCAGGCTTTCATCAAAATCTGACTGGTTGTCAGCTTTATTTAAAAGGTTTGCAGAAAATAAACAAAACATGAAAATAAACCCTTGCCATCCAGGCACTAACTAAACAAAAGGCGTTTCCTCTCTCAGAGGTGAAGGGCTTCTCCCTGTCACCGAAATAAAACAAAAGCAAACCTTTTCTTGTAGGTATCATACACACACAGCTCTCTCAGAACACCTCTCTGAGTCCCAGGCCACGAGCGACTCCTTGCTCCAGCCCTGCCCTTTTTATACCACCTTTTGGTGGTCATCAGTGGAGCCCAAACTCTGGTCCGGACCCACCTGCTTAACTGTGGCCCCGAAAACCCGGAGTGGACTCCACCTAAACGGTCAGGTATGAGCATATGCGAGGTGACACATAGCGTCCCTCTATCACCTCGCCGTTCATCCTGTCACATATCCCCCCCCCCTCTGCTCAAGCCCCTGCGGCTGAGCAACTGTCCCAACCAGACAATGGACCCGGGAGAGGGCATCTACATTACTTTGCAGTTTCCCTGCTCTGTGTTCCACTGTGAATTTGAACACTTGTAGCGCGAGAAACCACCTTGTCACTCGACTGTTTTTCTCCTTATTATCACACATCCATTTGAGCGGGGCATGATCAGTAACCAACTTGAACGGTCTTCCTAACAGGTAATATTTCAGGGCCTCCAAGGCCCATTTGATGGCCAAACATTCCTTCTCCACAATGGCATAGTTTCTCTCATGTTTGTTGAGCTTTCTACTTAGGAAGACCACAGGGTGCTCCTCCCCATCTCTGATTTGGGACAGTACCGCACCTAGTCCCACGTCAGAGGCATCAGTCTGTACCACAAACTCTGTTGTGAAATCTGGAGTCACAAGCACAGGTTGAGCACAGAGAGCTTGTTTCAGCCTTTGAAATGCTGTCTCCGCCTCAGGATTCCACTTAATCATGACTGACCCCCTACCTTTTGTCAGATCTGTCAGTGGGGCTGCAATGGTGGCAAAATTAGGGATAAACCGCCTGTAGTACCCCGTGATTCCAAGAAATGCCCGGACTTGTTTTTTATTTACAGGTTGGGGCCACTTTTGAATTGCCTCAATTTTATTGATCTGAGGCCTAATGAGACCTCGACCAATGATGTAGCCAAGATATTTGGCCTCCTCTAAGCCTATGGCACACTTTCTGGGGTTGGCGGTAAGACCTGCTTCCCTCAGCAAATCTACTACCGCTTGCAGGCAGGACAAATGAGACTCCCAGTCTGGACTGTGGATGACGACATCGTCCAAATAGGCAGCTGCATATTGGCGATGTGGTCTTAACGTTTTGTCCATCATTCGTTGGAATGATGCCGGAGCACCATGTAGACCAAACGGCATCCGCTTATACTGAAAGGACCCCTCGGGGGTAGAGAATGCCGTCTTTTCTTTTGCAGCTTCCGTTAAAGGAATCTGCCAATAGCCTTTGGTCAGATCTAAGGTGGTTATGTATCGAGCCGTTCCCAACCTGTCAATGAGCTCATCCACCCGAGGCATCGGGTATGCATCAAACTTAGACACACTGTTCAGTTTCCTGAAATCATTACAGAAACGAATTGTTCCATCTGGTTTTGGGACCAACACTATGGGACTCGACCACTCACTGTGAGATTCCTCAATCACTCCCAACTCTAACATGTCCTTTATTTCCTTTGCCACCGCTTCCCGCCTGGCCTCAGGTATTCTATAGGGCTTGACATTTACGCGGACCCCGGGCTGGGTAACTATGTCATGTTGTATGACCGTCGTCAGTCCAGGTAGGTGGGAGAAGAAATCTCCATTTTTCCTCACAAACTCCTTAACATCATTTTGTTGGGCTACTGACAAGGTTTCCGTTATAGGTACCTGAGGGGCCACGGGGACCACGTCCTTTTGGGGGCTTGGTACTGCCAACAAACTTTCCCTGTCTTTCCAAGGTTTTAAGAGATTAACATGATAGATCTGTTCGGGTTTCCTTTTTCCTGGCTGGTAAACTTTATAATTTACTTCCCCCACTTTCTCCCTAATTTCAAAGGGACCTTGCCACTTTGCGAGGAATTTACTTTCCACGGTGGGGACTAGCACCAGCACTCTATCCCCAGGGTTGAAGGTACGGATCCTGGCACCCCGGTTATAAACCCTTCTCTGGACCTCCTGGGCTTGCTCCATGTGTTCCCGAACAAGTGGCATGACAGCTGCGATTCTATCCTGCATCTGTGAGATATGCTCGATGACACTTCTATAGGGCGTGGTCTCTCCCTCCCAGGTTTCTTTTGCAACATCTAGCAATCCCCTGGGATGTCTACCATTGTCAGGGCCTGGACTTGAACCTGGGACTTCTACTGTGTCAGGCAGTAACTCTACTCACTGAGCTACCTAGGATGCTGGACAACACTTTGCCTCATCTATTGGATAATCCTGCCTTGTGCCTTGTTTGCTCTTGAACCTTGAACTCCTTGCTCCTCCCATGAACTTCCTATATAAGCCATGTCCTTGGACTTCCTCCTTGCCAGATTATTGTGCCTTTCCAGCCAATATCCTGCTACTGTTCCTGCTGCTGTCTACACCTCCGCTACTGACCTTTGGCTTGTTCCTGACCACGATTGATCTGCTACCATTTGTGACCGACCCTTGGCTTGTGACCAACTCTGCTTTCGTCTGATCCCTAACCTGTTGATCCGCTATTGGTTCCCAGTCTGCTCATTCCCTGGTGGGGTGATCCTGAGATCTGCGACCTGGTATTAACAGGCAGCCCAATCCATCTCCACCATTAGGAGCTCTGGTGAATACCGGTTAATACTTAGACCCCGCACCTCAGGTGAGCCTGCGTCATTCCCAGGGGCATCCACTGGTGTACCTATCCTGCTGGTTCCAGGTAAGCCTTTTACTGCTATAGCAACTGGTCTCTGAACCTGACCTTACACCGTGACAGAATAATCTGGCCCACAGATGGAGGCCGCTATAGCAAATGCCATGGCTCCTGTCAGGCAGCAAATTTCAGAGCTACCTTTTATTGTGGAAGTGGATGCCTCAGACTCCGCCGTGGGAGCTATCATTTCTCAGCGACGAGGAGAAAAAATGCAGCTTCATCCCTGTGCTTATTTTTCTCGTTTGATGTCATCTGCTGAAAGGAATTATGACATTGGGAATAAGGAGTTGCTGGCAATTAGGGAAGCCTTTTCCGAATGGAGGCATCTGTTGGAAGGGGCTAAGCATCCTGTGACTGTCTTCACGGATCATAAAAATCTAGAATTCATCCGTTCTGCCAAGAGATTGTCTTCTAGACAAGCACGTTGGTCACTGTTCTTTTCCAGGTTCAATTTTATTATCTCATATCGACCTGGGTCAAGAAACGGAAAGGCTGATGCCTTATCACGAATGTCGTCTGGGCCTCTCCAGGAGAACACTTCTGAATGCACAATCCTGCCTCAAAAGAACTTTCTAGGGGCCACAAGTTCTAAGGCATTCTTGAATCTTCTTAAAGAGGGGTATGAGAATGACCCACTTCTCAATCATCCACCTACGGACATTAACCTGACTTATAAGAATGGCTTTTGGATTCAAGGACATCATCTTTATGTACCTGAATCTGTTCGGGTGGAAGCTCTCAAGTTGGTTCATGATTCCAAACTTGCTGGGCATTTTGGAGTCGCTAAGACCGAAGAACTATTATCACGTTCCTTTTGGTGGCCGGGGTACAAGAAAGATGTCAAACGCTATGTGACCTCATGCTTGACCTGTGCACGCAATAAGATTCCCCGAGCCTCCCCTTTGGGGTTGCTTCAGCCACTCCCTGTTCCATCAAGACCATGGGGGTCTATTTCTATGGATTTTGTGGTGGATTTACCTCCCTCAAAAGGAATGACCACCATTTTGGTAGTGGTTGACCGTCTCACTAAAATGGCCCATTTTGTTCCAGTTAAGGGGGTGCCCACTGCTGAACAGACTGCTGAACTGATGGTTCGAGAAATCTTTAAACTGCATGGAATCCCTGATGATGTGGTGTCTGACAGAGGTGTGCAGTTTACTTCGAAATTCTGGAGAAGTTTTTGCTCAGCCTTAGGTGTTACAATTAATCTGTCCTCTGCTTTTCATCCCCAGTCTAATGGTCAGACTGAGAGAACTAATCAAACAATGGAACAGTATCTTCGATGCTTTGTCACTTATCTTCAGGATGACTGGGTGGACTGTCTTCCCACTGCAGAGTTTGCATACAACAATTCTAAACATAGTTCCACCTCTCAAAGTCCTTTTTACTTAAACGCCGGTTACCATCCAATTTTTATTCCTGATCTCCCTATCACAACTCCAATCCCTGCTGTTACCAATAGACTAACTACATTGCAGGAGATTCAAGAGAAATTGATTGAGACTTTGAGGGAAGCTCAGGAGTATTACAAAAAGTCTGCAGACAGACACCGGAGAACACTTCCTACTTTTCATGTGGGTGAAAAAGTTTGGTTATCAACAAAGAATTTGAAGGTCCAGGTGCCATCTGCTAAGTTGGGTCAAAAGTTTGTGGGTCCTTTTCAGATTTCTGCCCAAATCAACCCAGTCACCTTTCGCTTACAGCTTCCGGATAGTATGAGGATTCACCCTGTTTTTCATATATCACTACTCAAACTGTTTCAGGAAAATCCTTTCCCTGGAAGAATTTTTCCACCTCCTCCACCTGTTGAGGTACAGGGTGAAGAAGAATTTGTGGTGGAGAAAATCCTTGATTCCAGGATCTTTAGGAATAAGTTACAGTATCTGGTTCAATGGGAAGGATATGGACCAGAAGAAAATTCTTGGGAGCCTGAGGAGAATGTTCATGCTCCTAGACTAACAAGAGAATTCCACCAGAGGTTTCCACACAAGCCTAGTCCTAAGACGTCCAGAGGACGTCCTGGGAGGAGGGGAGTACTGTCAGGGCCTGGACTTGAACCTGGGACTTCTACTGTGTCAGGCAGTAACTCTACTCACTGAGCTACCTAGGATGCTGGACAACACTTTGCCTCATCTATTGGATAATCCTGCCTTGTGCCTTGTTTGCTCTTGAACCTTGAACTCCTTGCTCCTCCCATGAACTTCCTATATAAGCCATGTCCTTGGACTTCCTCCTTGCCAGATTATTGTGCCTTTCCAGCCAATATCCTGCTACTGTTCCTGCTGCTGTCTACACCTCCGCTACTGACCTTTGGCTTGTTCTTGACCACGATTGATCTGCTACCATTTGTGACCGACCCTTGGCTTGTGACCGACTCTGCTTTCGTCTGATCCCTAACCTGTTGATCCGCTATTGGTTCCCAGTCTGCTCATTCCCTGGTGGGGTGATCCTGAGATCTGCGACCTGGTATTAACACGCAGCCCAATCCATCTCCACCATTAGGAGCTCTGGTGAATACCGGTTAATACTTAGACCCCGCACCTCAGGTGAGCCTGCGTCATTCCCAGGGGGATCCGCTGGTGTACCTATCCTGCTGGTTCCAGGTAAGCCTTTTACTGCTATAGCAACTGGTCTCTGAACCTGACCTTACACCGTGACAACCATACAGTAATTCAAAAGGTGAATATCCTGTAGATGCCTGAGGTACTTCTCGTATAGCAAACATGAGATATGGTAGCAAAAAATCCCAATTTCTCCCATCTTTGTCCACCACCTTTTTTAACATATTCTTAAGGGTCTTGTTAAACCTTTCCACAAGCCCATCGGTTTGGGGGTGGTAGACCGAGGTACGGAGATGGGAGATTTTGAACAATTTGCATAACTCTTTCATAACTCTAGACATAAATGGCGTGCCCTGATCCGTTAATATCTCCTTTGGAATACCTACACGACTAAACACCCAGACAAGCTCTTTGGCGATATTTTTAGCTGAGGTATTACGCAAGGGGATGGCTTCAGGATACCGGGTGGCATAGTCAAGTATAACCAGTATGTGCCGATGGCCCTGGGCAGGCTTTACTACTGGACCCACTAGGTCCATGCCCACTCTTTCAAACGATACTTCAATTATGGGTAGAGGTACTAGCGGACTGCGAAAATGGGGTGAGGGCGCAGAATATTGACATTCCGGAGATGACTCACAATGCGCTTTGACGTCTCCATGTAAGCCTGGCCAAAAGAATCTCTGGGTTATTCTCTCCTTTGTTTTCTCTACACCCAGGTGTCCACCCATTATATGCCCATGGGCTAAATCCAGTACCATCCGGCGTAAGGGTTTGGGGACCACTAACTGTTCTACCACCTCCTCCCCTTGCTTTACCACTTGATACAGCAAGTTATTGTTAAGAGCCATGTAGGGAGAAGACACCGCTACATCATTTTCCACTGGTTCCCCATCAATCATTTTAATGTTTTCACGGCCTCTATTAAGTGTGGAATCTTTCAGTTGTTCCGTACAAAAATCCTCTTTTCTGACCTCTAGGTCAGGCACCACATTCTGTCCACTCTCACTAGAGCCAGCGATCATCTCTTGTTCTATATCCTCAGTGTCTGGGTTTGTATCCAACTCCTCCTGCTCCCCAGCCATTACAGAGAAAGGAAAAAGGTCTAAACCTTCCTTGGACACACCAACAGTTTCCCCTTCCACCTTGCCGTCAAAGGGGTCAGGGGTGAGTTCAGGAGTTTTCAGTGTTTCCCCAGCAGGGGGAGCTCGGTCCTCCTGACTCCCCTCCTTATCCCATAACTTCCAGAAATGGGGAAAATCTCTCCCCACTATGGCTTCATGAAGCAGAGAGGGCACCACCCCCACAGAATGGGTCACAGGGCCCCAGGGAGTACCAATCTCCACCAGAGCAGTCTGGTAATTACGTGTATCACCATGAATACAAATAACTCCAATAGTGCTAGGGTGTAAGCTGGCAGGGTTGACCAAATCACTCTTAACTAAGATCACAACACTACCCGAGTCTAGCAGAGCAGTTACTGGCTTTCCATCAATGGCAATCGCACACATTTGCTTTTCCATGCGTTTCTGACATGCTGCAGTACATACCACCTGTGCAAAAAGAGACATGCGTTTTCCTAGATAAGCATTTTCACATTGCATAGGTTCATCATTTAACGGACAGTTTGCAGCAATATGACCTAATGCATGACAACGATAACATATTATATGTTCAGTGCTTAGACCACTAAACGGCTTTGGGGACCTTCCTAACCTATTTGGCCAGTCTCTAGGTCCTAAGCCTACAGTCTCATTATCTGACACAATAGTCTTATCATTTTTTTTCTGAGCCTTTGGCCCATGGAACAGTCTTACCGGATCTTCCGGATAGTTTTCCACCCCTAGTGACATTGGGGTACGGCCCAGGTGAATGAAAAAAGTCCTCAGCGGCTGCATATCTCTCCACCAGGTCCACTAGCTCGTTTGCAGATTTAGGGTCTCCACGGCCGACCCACTTCCTCAAAGTGGCAGGGAGTGCATGCAAATATTGGTCCATGACCACACGCTCCACAATCTGAGGGCCTGACAATACCTCTGGCTGGAGCCACTTTTTGGAGAGATGTATCAAATCAAACATCTGAGATCTGGGTGGTTTGTCAGCCCTGTAATGCCATTGATGCACCCGCTGAGCCCGGACTGCAATGGTGACGCCCAGGCGTGCAAGGACCTCAGCCTTCAGTTTCTCATAGTCCTGGGCATCCCCTGGTTCCAGGTCATAATAGGCTTTTTGGGATTCACCTGTCAAAAATGGTGCAAGCAGTCCTGCCCATTGCTCCTTTTTCCATCCTTCCCGAACAGCAACCCTTTCAAAAGTTGTGAGGTAGGCCTCCACATCATCAGCAGGTGTCATCTTCTGCAAAACATAGCTGGCCCGCGCCATTTTCTGCTCTACTGGCAGCGGATCTGCAGATTCCTTCTTTAATTCTAATAGGTGTTGGGCCACCTGCTTAAGGAGCTCTCGGTCTGCTTCTTGGGCCTCCGCAAACTGGCGATTTGTCTCCCGTTGTGCTGCATTGGCCTGCAGCAAGGCTCTTATTATTTCCTCCATCTTCCCACTTGCTCAGGAAGTTGCCCGCATCCTCCACCATATGTGGGGATAGCTCAGGTGGGGGATCTCCTTCCCTGGGACAAAGGTAGACCGCACAGCAGGCTTTCATCAAAATCTGACTGGTTGTCAGCTTTATTTAAAAGGTTTGCAGAAAATAAACAAAACATGAAAATAAACCCTTGCCATCCAGGCACTAACTAAACAAAAGGCGTTTCCTCTCTCAGAGGTGAAGGGCTTCTCTCTGTCACCGAAATAAAACAAAAGCAAACCTTTTCTTGTAGGTATCGTACACACACAGCTCTCTCAGAACACCTCTCTGAGTCCCAGGCCACGAGCGACTCCTTGCTCCAGCCCTGCCCTTTTTATACCACCTGTTGGTGGTCATCAGTGGAGCCCAAACTCTGGTCCGGACCCACCTGCTTAACTGTGGCCCCGAAAACCCGGAGTGGACTCCACCTAAACGGTCAGGTATGAGCATATGCGAGGTGACACATAGCGTCCCTCTATCACCTCGCCGTTCATCCTGTCACAATAAATATATATATATATATATATATATATATATATATATATATATATATATATATATATATATATATATATATGAAAATTGATCAATCCTGATGTACTTTGGCCAATCTCATTTCTTCAGGCACGAAAATGCCAGAACAGTACAGATACCCCCCAAATTACCTTTTTGGAAAGTAGACAGTCCAAGGTATTTAGTAAGAGGCATGGCGAGTTTCTTGAAGTTTTAATTTTTTTGTCACAATTTTTGGGAAAATGAAGAAATAAAAAAAATGTTTTTTTTACAATTAAATTTTTTTTTACATACTGTCCCCAGCACAGTACAGCACCATCATATAATGTGTGTGGAGGTGATCAGGGACACTGGTCACCGTAAGTATAAAAAATGTTTAAAAAATATGTTTTCAATACTTTTAATTTTTTTTACAGACAGTGACCAGAGCAATACAATGTTACCATAGTAACACTGTACTACTCTGGGGAGGTGATCAAGATTTTTTTTTACACACTATGATTGCTAATAACTGAATTTTACAGTTATAAGTAACCATTTTTATTGATCCTGTCTGTACTGTGTGATTATTGTGACCAATCAAAGAGCTCGTCACAATAGTACACATTAAAAGGCATGAATCAAAGCCATTCATTGTGTACAATTGTCATATCATCTGCTGTGATTGGCCACAGTGATCACTTGGTACCAGCAGTGGTCTGATACAGTGGTCTGTCAATGGCTGTGTCCGGTGTAGCCGGCTGTGTCCGGTACATTATAGATCAGTTGCTTCTAAAGCAGGGGCGGACTGACAATTTGGAAACTCGGCCACCGCCAGAGGGCCCGGGGTCAGTAGGGGGCCCCATGAGATGCCCCTGTTACCTTTTTCATAGGCTTTTTTGAGTTTGGGCAAGGACACAGGGGCCCCATGATCCTCTATTGCCCGGGGGCCCCATGAGTTGTCAGTCCACCCCTAACATTACATTATAGATCCCCAAACCAGCATTGACTACTTCAACTTTCCCCCCCCCCCTTAGACTCAAAGACTCTAAGCAGATGTTAATATAATCAGCTCAAAACATCCCAACGCTGAGGTTTCCTGCTGTAATGTTAGTAAGGTGCGATGCGTTTACCATTGTGGATTTGTACCTTTGGTAATTGAGTTATTTGAGTCACTTATTGTTTCTGTCTGTTGGCTAGTCCTCCTGGAGGTTTCTACATGATGGGATTAGTCTTGTGTCAGCTTGACCTCGTTATCTGATCAGTGTGGGATGTTTATCTCAATTTGTAATGTTTGTTTTTATTGTTCATGTGGGGCCTGCCCCTATTTCTGAAGGCTTACAGCTGCCTTGTTGAAATCCATGCAGGGAGATCGGTGCTGTCACTGTCCCTCCCCTGCAATGATCATCCCTGACTGTGCATGGGATTTCCCTCATGGGACCCCCCTCTGTGCTCCTCAGTCCCTCCAGGTCTCTGATACCTCGTCTTCTCTGACAGTGTCCAGCCCCTCCCCCCATCCAACATGGCAGAGCAGAGAAGAGAGGATCTGCACTGCCTCCCCTGTCCAGATCAGCCGGCAGTTCTGTGATGCTTCTGAATATACCAGGTCAGTACTCTCTCTTTCCCTCTCTCTCCTCCCCCCTCTCTCTCTCCTCTCTCTCTTCCCTCTCTCCCCCTCCCTCTCTCCCCCTCTCTCTCCCACCTCCCTCTCTTCCCTCTCTCTCTCCCACCTCCCTCTCTTCCCTCTCTCTCCCCCTCCCTCTCTTCCCTCTCTCTCTCCCCCCTCCCTCTCTTCCCTCTCTCTCTCCCCCCTCCCTCTCTTCCCTCTCTCTCCCCCCCTCCCTCTCTTCCCTCTCTCTCCCCCCCTCCCTTTCTTCCCTCTCCCTCCTCCCTTTCTTCCCTCTCCCTCCCCCCCTTCCTCTCTTCCCTCTCCCTCCCCTCCCTCTCTTCCCTCTCCCTCCCCTCCCTCTCTTCCCTCTCCCTCCCCTCTCTCCCTCCCCTCCCTCTCTTCCCTCTCTCTCTTCCCTCTCTCCCCCCTCCCCTCTCTCTCTTCCCTCTCTCTCCCCCCTCCCTCTCTTTCCTCCTTATTCTCTTCCCTCTCCCACCCTCCCTCTCTTCCCTCTCTCCACCCCCTCTCTCTCTCTTCCCTCTCTCTCCCCCCTCCCTCTCTTCACCCCTCCCTCTCTTACCCCCCTCTTCCCTCTCTCTCCCCCCTCCCCCTCTTTCCTCTCTCTTCCCCCCTCCCCCTCTTTCCTCTCTCTTCCCCCCTCCCCCTCTTTCCTCTTTCTTCCCCCCTCCCCCTCTTTCCTCTCTCTTCCCCCCTCCCTCTCTTCCCCCTCTCTCCCCCCTCCCTCTCTTCCCTCTCTCTCCCTCTCCCCCCTCCCTCTCTTCCCTCTCTCTCCCTCTCCCCCCTCCCTCTCTCTTCCCTCTTTCTCCACCCCTCCCTCTCTTCCCTCTCTCTCTCCCCCCTCCCTCTCTTCCCTCTCTCTCCCCCTCCCTCTCTTCCCTCCCTCTCCCCCCCTCTCTTCCCCCTCCCTCTCTTCCCTCTTTCTTCCCCCCTCCCTCTCTTCCCTCTTTCTTCCCCCCTCCCTCTCTTCCCTCTTTCTTCCCCCCTCCCTCTCTTCCCTCTTTCTTCCCCCCTCCCTCTCTTCCCTCTTTCTTCCCCCCTCCCTCTCTTCCCTCTCTCTCCCCCCTCCCTCTCTTCCCCTCTCCCTCTCTTCCCCCCTGCCCCTCTTCCCTCTCTCCCCCCCATCCCTCTCTTCCCTCTCTCTCTTCCCCCCCTCTCTCTTCCCTCTCTCCCCCTCTCTTCCCTCTCTCCCCCCCCCCTCTTCCCTCTCTCCCCTCTCTCTCTCCCCCCTCTCTTCCCTCTCTCTCTCCCCTCCCTCTCTTCCATCTCTCTCTCCCCCCTTCCATCTCTCTCCCCCTACTCCCTCTCTTCCCTCTCTCTCTCCCCTCCCCTCTCTCTCTTTCAGTCTTCCCTCTCTCTCCCCCCTCCCTCTCTCCCCCCCCCCCCACTATAGAAACGCATATGGATTGCGTTTCTATAGTGTGAACCGGTCCTCCAAGTGTAACTTCACTTTCTCAATCAACACGGACTATTTTCTAATCCTTATGCTGCCAGCCTTAGTAAATAGATAGGAAGGTATATTATATTTGCTTGTTTTAACCTTTTTTTTTTTTTTTTTTTGCATACCTTTGGTTACTTCCTGCTTTCTGGCCTAGGCAAGTGATGTCACACATCCCAGGAGTCTTCAAGAGGCGAGGGCTCTCAGCTCAGCCAATGCCTGACCTAAGGACAGATGGATTTCAGAGAGGTAACTGCTTCATGAATCATTTGCCCTTACTAAAGATGGCCACTGCCAGAAATGCTAGGAGGTGTTTTTCAAAATGATTTTTCAGCAAAATAAATCATGAAGACGCGGAGCTTACAATCTAGGAGGAAGGGTTGAGTGATACAAAAGGTAATAGCTGTGGGGGGGATGGGCTGACGGAGGAAATAAATGGCAGTTTACTAGGTAGAAGCAGGATAGACTTCTTTAAAGAGAGAGGTTTTCAGGGATCGTCTAAAGGTGGATAGATTAGGAGACAGCCGGACAGATTGGGGTAGGGAGTTCCATAGGATGGGAGAAGCTCGGGAGAAGTCCTGGAGGCAAGCTTGGGAGGAGCTGACACGGGAACTAGAGAGCAAAAGGTCTTGATAGGATCGGAGAGAGCGGTTTGGTTGATATTTTGAGACCAGGTTGGTGATGTAGCTGGGGGCAGAGCTGTGGATGGCTTTGTAAGTTGTTGTTAGTATTTTGAATTTTCTTCTTTTTTTTTGCTGTGTTTTTATTGCGTTTTATGTTTTGCATTTCTTTCAGAGTTTTCTTTTGAATTTTTTTTGTTAAAGGATAAATGTGTTTGTTGCTGGGCAGAAGAAAAACATAAAACGCGGCAAAAACGCACTGTCTCCATTGAACTCTATGGTAGCAAAAACGCTGCGAAGTCGCTGACCCTTTACCCAAAACGCAGGGAATCAACAAACAAAGCATAGATGTGAATGTGTCCCATAGGAAGCCTTGTTAAAAGGACTGTAGTGCATTTATGCAAAAAGCACTAAAAAAAAAAAACGCACCAGGCCTAACTCCAGCGAGGGGCTATTTGCAGGTACGGTGCGGGCTTCAGCAACCTCGAAAATATTCTGCCGGTCCGCATCGGATTAATCGCAGCAGCAAGCACCAGCAGCACAGCTTGCACTGCTCAGAACGCTCGGCGTGGCCCTATATATATAGCCTGGAGGACGGGGCCTCACAGAGCGACACTTGGCAGACGCTCCCTAACTTGTGAGCTTTGCTCTCCGCCAGGCCGGCTGGCGCCAGGGTGCTGTCAGTGCAGAGGCCGCAGGAGGGGCCCAGAGCTCGCATGTTGTCGCTTCTCCCGCCCTCCGCCTGCGACTCTGCATGGCTCTTTGCAGACGCTCCCTGGGCGGTTTCCAGGCTCCCCACTGCAAACCTCTGCTCACTGAGCAAAGGAAAAGCCTTTTTTTTTTTTTTTCTTTCCCTCCCCTGGAGGATGCAAAGGGCCCCTGGGGCCCCTCCTGCCTCCTTCAGACTTATCCATGACAGGGGAAGCAGGAGGGCCCTGTGGAAGGAGGCCCCAGAGGATTCCAGCAGCTCTTTCCCTTACAACTTGTTTTTATGAAGAATGTCAGGGCTCTTAAAAGGGCGACGCACACCTAGGACGCCTCCTGGCGGGATCTCGCGACTTTATTACATGGCGCGCCGCGTGCTGTCCACGGAGCAAACCGCCTGTGTGAGAAGGCTGCGATGGAAGCAAGCTTTCCTTGACTGCTAATCCCCGGGGCAGCCGCTCAGTTAAAAGGTTTAAGAGCCGGTTCACACCATAGAAATGCAGTCCAGACGCATTCCGGGTGCGTTTCTACATGTGCGGTTTTGATGCATTTTTGGTGCGTTTTTGATGCACTTTACCGCGTTCCAGTACAGTTTCCTGTGCAGGAAAAATGCAGCCTGTTCTACTTTTTTTTTTTTTTTTGCAACCGGAACGCACTGGAACCGCAAGCACTGATGTGAACTGTGACATTGACCACCATGTGACTTACTTTCTGTGCGTTTTGGATGCAGAAAAAAAGCAACTGAAACGCATGGAGTGTGAACCGGCCCTGAAACTGCAGAGCTAGGGTCCTCTCACATGGTATTGTGTCTTTTTCGTCACTTCAAATCCAGTTTTTGTCCCTTCACATCCTTTAACATACATTTTTTGCCAGTTTACATCCCATTTTTTATCCATTTACATTCATTCACATCCATTTTTTGTCTGTTTTCATCCCTTTACATCTGTTTAGATCCAATTTTTGTCCATTTACATCCGTTTACATCCATTTTTTATCCATTTACATCCGTTTTTTTCCCGTTTATCCATTTACATCCCTTTACATCCATTTTTGTCCATTTACATTCGTGTATATCCGTTTATTTCCATTTACATCTGTTTTTTCCCCATTTACATCAATTTTTTGTCCATTTACATCCATTTTCATCCATTTACATCCCTTTATATCAGTTTACATCCATTTTTTTGTGCATTTACATCCGTTTACATCCTTTGTTTCTGTTTACATCCTTTTTTCCCCACTTACATCCATTTTTTTGTCCATTTAAATCTGTTTACATCCATTTACATCCGTTTACATCAGTTTTTTTCTGGTTGCATCCATTTTTTTAAATCAATTTACATCAGTTTACATCCTTTTTTTTTTTATCCATTTACATCCGTTCACATCCATTTTTTGTCTGTTTTCACACATTTACATCCCTTTACATCAGTTTAGATCAAATTTTTGTCCATTTACATCCGTTTACATCCTTTGTTTTCCGTTTACATCCATTTTCATCCATTGCTTGTCCATTTACATCCATTTACATCTGTTTTTTTCTGGTTGCATCTATTTTTTTTATCAGTTTACATCCGTTTTTTATCCATTTACATCCGTTCACATCCATTTTATTTGTCTGTTTATCCACTTGCATCCCTTTACTTCCGCATTTTACCCGTTTACATCCATTTTCATCCTTTACATCCGTTTAGATCAAATTTTTGTCCATTTACATCCGTTTATGTCCCTTTTTATCCATTTACACCCATTTTTTTACCCGTTTATCCATTTACATCCCTTTACATCCATTTTTTGTCCATTTACATCCGTGTATATCCGTTTTTTTCCAATAACATCTGTTTTTTCCTCATTTACATAATTTTTTGTCCATTTACATCCGTTTACATCCATTTTCATCCATTTACATCCCTCTATATCAGTTTACATCCTTTTTTTGTCCATTTACATCCGTTTACATCCTTCGTTTCCATTTACATCCGTTTTTTTCCCATTTACATCCTTTTTTTTTGTCCATTTACATTTGTTTACATCCGTTTACATCCATTTACATCATTTTGCATTAGTTTTTTGCCAGTTTACATCCAT
Source organism: Staurois parvus (assembly GCF_062004578.1). NCBI lineage: Eukaryota > Metazoa > Chordata > Amphibia > Anura > Ranidae > Staurois > Staurois parvus. The sequence goes on along the minus strand of NW_028319291.1, from coordinate 522,318 downwards.
TGTCATCCATTTACATCCATTTTTTGTCCATTTACATACATTTACATCTGTTTTTTTCTGGTTGCATCCATTTTTTTCTCAATTTACATCAGTTTACATCTGTTTTTTATCCATTTACATCCATTCACATCCATTTTTTTTGTCTGTTTTCATCCATTTACATCCCTTTACTTCCGGTTTTTGCCCGTTTACATCCATTTTCATCCCTTTACATCCGTTTAGATCCAGTTTTTGTCCATTTACATCCGTTTTTTTCCCGTTTATCTATTTACATCCCTTTACATCCATTTTTTGTCCATTCACATCCGCATATATCCGTTTTTTTCCGTTTACATTTGTTTTTCCCATTTACATTCATTTTTTGTCCATTTACATCCTTTTTTCCGTTTACATCCGTTTTTCCCATTTACATCCATTTTTTTGTCCAATTACATCTGTTTACATCCATTTACATCCATTTATATCCTTTTACATTCGTTTTTTGCCTGTTTACATACATTTTCATCCACTTACATCTCTTTACATCCGTTTACATACATTTTTTGTTCATTTACATCCATTTACATCTGTTTTTTTCTGGTTGCATCCATTTTTTTAAATCAATTTACATCAGTTTACATCTGTTTCTTATCCATTTACATCCGTTCACATCCATTTTTCTGTCTGTTTTCATCCATTTACATCCCTTTACTTCCGTTTTTTGCCCGTTTACATCCATTTTCATCCCTTTACATCCATTTAGATCCAATTTTTGTCCATTTGCATCTGTTTTTTATCCATTTTCATCCGTTTTTTCCTGTTTATCCATTTACATCTCTTTACATCCATTTTTTGTCCATTTACATCCGTGTATATCTGTTTTTGTTTTCGTTTACATCAATTTTTTGTCCATTTACATCAGTTTACATCCATTTTTTCCGTTTACAAACTTTTTTTCCCATTTACATCCATTTTGTGTCCATTTACATCCATTTACATCCTTTTACATTAGTTTTTGCCTGTTTACATCCATTTTCATCCATTTACATCTCTTTACATCCATTTTTTGTCCATTTACATCCATTTACATCTGTTGTTTTCTGGTTGCATCCATTTTTTTTATCAATTTACATCAGTTTACATCCGTTTTTCATCCATTTTTCATCTGTTTTTTTTGTCCGTTTACATCCATTTTTCATCTGTTTACATCCATTTTTTTGTTCGTTCTGTTTTTTTTAACTGAAGAAAAATATGGGTTTCTTCCAGTCAAAGAGACAGATATGAACACTAACAGATGTAAACGGATGACCATCCGTTTACATCTGCTAGTGACCAGCCCTCCAGTTGTTGTGAAACTACAAGTCCCATCATGCCTCTGCCTTTGGGAGTCATGCTTGTAACTGGCAATCTTGCAATGCCTCATGGGACTTGTAGTTTGGCAACAGTTGGAGGGCCACCAGTTTGACACTTGTGCGCTAGTCCATAGAAATACATGGGTGTTCGATTTTCATCCGGAAATGGACAGATGAAAAACAGACATATGGAACACCCGTGTGAAAGGGGCCTTAGTCTTCTGTTGCTTCCATCGGAGTCTTCTCACACAGGTGTTTAGCTTTCCAGGTTAGGCTCCATTCACAGTTATGCGACTTGCCATGCAACTTTTTTTATTTTTTAAATATATTCTTTAGATTTTTTTTTGGCATTTTTTTTCTACAGCCAGTAAACCCACCCCAGCATGTTATCCTATATGTCCATCCCCAGCATGTTATCCTATATGTCCATCCCCGGCGTGTTATCCTATGTGTCCATCCCCAGCATGTTATCCTATGTGTCCATCCCCAGCGTGTTATCCTATGTGTCCATCCCCGGAATGTTATCCTATGTGTCCATCCCCGGCATGTTATCCTATGTGTCCATCCCCAGCATGTTATCCTATGTGTCCATCCCCAGCATGTTATCCTATGTGTCCATCCCAGGCATGTTATCCTACGTGTCCATCCCAGGCATGTTATCCTATGTGTCCATCCCCGGCATGTTATCCTATGTGTCCATCCCCAGCATGTTATCCTATGTGTCCATCCCCGGCGTGTTATCCTATGTGTCCATCCCAGGCGTGTTATCCTATGTGTCCATCCCAGGCATGTTATCCTATGTGTCCATCCCAGGCATGTTATCCTATGTGTCCATCCCAGGCATGTTATCCTATGTGTCCATCCCCAGCATGTTATCCTATGTGTCCATCCCCAGCATGTTATCCTATGTGTCCATCCCAGGCATGTTATCGTATGTGTCCATGCACACACAGACTGGAATCAGCATTTTGTGGCTTGAGTGTTTATTGGCTGGGAAAAAGAACACAGAACTAGTGGGTTTCCAGAGGAGTTTTTTAGTTGTAAAAACGCTCTAGCATGGCAAAACGCGGTAAATCATGGCAAACCAGCGTTTTTGGATTTTTTGAGCAAAAAAAAGCAGCAAAGCACCGCTAAACGCTAATGCAAAACTGCAAAAAAAATGCTGAAAAATTCACATTTTTAACATGACTTTAGACAGCTACCAGTGTTCTTAGAACTCCCCCCCCCCCCAGTGTGCATGGAGCCTAAGACTCCTGGGATGTATGACATCATTTGCCTAGGCCAGAAACCAGGCAGTAACTGAAGAATTGGATAAAATAGTTTAACACAAGTAAGTATAATATACCTTCCTATCTATTTACTAATGCTGCAGCATGAGGATCAAAAATAGTCCATGCTAACTGAGAGAGTGAAGTTCCTCTTTAACCCCTAGACGCCGAGCGCACACAAATATGCCCCCTGTCAGCGTCTGGGCCTTGAAGCCGAGCAGCTGCATATCTGCGTACCATTTGAAACTACATATGTGCTGAGAGCGCGCTCCCAGCACATATGTCCGTGACTCATGGAAAGGTCCCAATCTCCCTTTGTGATCGGGACCTTTTCTGAACAGCGAATCAGGCGGTCACATGACCCTAAAGCCACGCCTCGCCTCCCGGCTTCTGAAAGGGTCCGAAGGCTCAGCACAAAGGGGTTAACAAAAAATACATAAATAATGATCAGTCCACTTTAAACACTTTTTTTATTCTGCCAGAACACTAAGGGGTCTAATCATCAAACATTTGCTCAACGAACGCCACTTGCATTTGTCCAGGCTGTACTGATATTTCCTGTTATTTTCTCTGATACTATGACTTCCTCTGATCCTCAGCTCCATCTATTGGCCAAAAAAGCAATATATTTTCTGATTGGGGCATGTCAGAAAATAATATCGCATTTTGGCCACTAGATGGTGCTGACGATCAGAGGAAGTAACAGTATTAGGAAAAATGGGGAAAATTTGTGCTGTCTGGATGAATGCTTGGAACGTTTGTACTACAAATGCTTTATAAATGGTTAGCACTTCCGCCTGGCAGCACTAGGGTTGTTGGTTCGAATCCCAACCATGACACCACCTGCCTGGAGTTTGCATGTTCTCCCTGTGCCTGCGTGGGTTTCCTCTGGGTACTCCGGTTTCCTCCCACACTCCAAAGACATGCTGGTAGGTTAATTTGTTCCTGTCTAAATTGGCCCTAGTATATGAATGTGAGTTAGGGACCTTAGATTGTACGCCCCTTGAGGGTCAGGGACTGATGTGAATGTACAATATATATGTAAAGCGCTGCGCTATGTAACGCTATATAAGTACCTGAAATAAATAAATAAATAGACAGGGGTGTCCCTAGGGTTGGTGTCACCCGGTGCGATAACACTTGGTGACACCCCCTCGACGATCCCCGCAGGATGGATCGGATCTGCAGATTGAGCATAATGGATCAGACTCCGATCCATTATGCTCAATCCGCAGATCCGATCCATCCTGCGGGGATCGTCTGCTTTCTTTACAACTTACCTTTTTGTGGAGCGGGTCTGGTGTCACCCCGTGTGGTAGGTGTCACCCGGTGTTGTAAAGCAAGTCGACGATCTCCGCAGGATGTCCGATCCACTATGCTCCCCAATCCGCAGATCTGATCCATCCTGTGGGGATCGTCGGCATGCAACCTGTACGGGGTGACACTGGAAGGAAAGGTAAGTTGTAAAAAAAAGCAGACGATCCCTGCAGGATAGATTGGATCTGCGGATTGGGGAGAATAATGGATCGAACTCCGATCTATTATGCTCAACCCACAGAGCCGATCCATCCTGCGGGAATCGTCAGCTTGCTTTACAATTGACCTTTTTGTGGAGCGGGTCCGGTGTCACCCTGTGCGGTAGGTGTCACCCGATGCGACGCGCACCTGCCTAGGGACGCCCCTATAAATAGACCCCTTATTATTGTCCCCTTTGCAAGCCCCCCCCCCCACACACACACTGCCTGCCTCTTATCCAACCATCACATTGGGCCATCAGATTGTCACAGATTGTATCTTTATCTATACAGATGTACAACCTCAGTTCCAGAAATGCAATAAAGATAAAACACTAACCCCAGGTTCACACCTAAGCGTTTTGCAGAAACGCAGTACAGTCCATTTAACATGATTTCCTATGGGACGGGTTCACATCTTCACGTTTTCACCCGGTGCGCTTTTTTGGGAAGGGTCAGGGACCTTTTTTTAACGCAAAACGTTCCATTTTTGGTTCTATAGACTTCAATGGAGACGCTGCAGAAAAGCATATAGTGCATTTTTGATGTGTTTTTATGCATTTTTGACTTTTTGCGTTTTGCACTTTTATTCTGCCCAGCAACAAGTTGCAAAAAGAAAAAAAAACCCGCAAAACACATCAAAAACTTGTCAAAATTGCAAAACGCACTGCAGAAATGGATCAAACGCAAACTGCATAGGTGTGAACCTAGCCTTTTTGCAAATGTTTTTACTGCGTTTAAAATCTGCCTAGCAAAAAGAAAAAAAAGAAAGAAAACCGCAAAATGCATCAAAAATGCAATGCAGAAATACCTCAAACGCAACCTGCGAAGGTGTACTAAAACTGGCGATACACGAGTCGAATTCTGAAAAAAATGTCTTTTTTCAAAGAATTTTTGCTCGAATTTCGCACCATTAGCAGGTCACAGAAACACGATTTTCGTGTGACCATCAAATTTGAGTGATCAGGAATGTTGGAAATATTTGAAATTTTTGAAAAAGGAACAAATTTCGAATCAACGATGGGAGAATCGTGCAAAAAATATAAAGCTGTGACCTGGAAAGAAAACAAAATTCTTGGCCGCGAAAATTCTTTTCTGTAGCAACATGAAGAGAAATTAAAGACTTGGTTGCTTCAATTTCGAAATCAATGGTGGTACCATCGTGTTACAAAACGCACTAAATTTCCGATTTTCTAAAGAAAATTTGTTTGGAATTCGACCCGTGTATGTCCTTCATTAGTGGCCCACAGCAACAGTCGATTTATGAGTGACCATCGAATTTGAGTGATCGGGAATTCTGGAAATTTTTTGAAAAAGGAACGAATTTCTAATAAATGATGGGGGAATCGTGCTAGAAGTGTAATCAAAAAAGAAATGAGCGGGAGCGGTGACCTGGAAATAAAACAAAATTCTTGGCCACGAAAATTCTTTTCTGTAGCCACATGAGGTGAAATGAAAAGCTGGCCACACACGGGTCGAATTCCGAATGAATATTCTTTCAAAAATCTTTTCTAAAAATTTTCATTCCAATTTCACACCATTAGTGGGTCACAGAAATGGCCAATTTTCGTGTGACCATCGAATTTGAGTGATCGGGAATGTTGGAAATTTTTTGAAAAAGGAACAAATTTTGAATCAATGATGGGAGAATCGTGCGAGAAATATAAAGCTGTGACTTGGAAAGAAAACAAAATTCTTGGCCACGAAAATTATTTTCTGTAGCAACATGAAGAGAAATTGAAGACTTGGTTGCTTCAATTTTGAAATCAATGGTGGCACCATCGCATAACAAAACGCACTAAATTTCCGATTTTCTAAAGAAAAGTTGTTCGGAATTCGACCCGTGTATGTCCTTCATTAGTGGCCCACAGCAACGGATGATTTATGAGTGACCATCCAATTTGAGTGATTGGGATTGTTGGAAATTTTTTGAAAAAGGAATGAATTTTGAATCAATGATGGGAGAATCGTGCAAGAAATATAAAGCTGTGACTTGGAAAGAAAACAAAACTCTCGGTCACGAAAATTCTTTTCTGTAGCAACACGAGGTGAAATGAAAAGCCGGCCACACACGGGTCGAATTCCGAATGAATATTCTTTCGAAAATCTTTTCTAAAAATTTTTGTTCCAATTTCGCACCATTAGTGGGTCACAGAAATGGCCGATTTTCGTGTGACCATCAAATTTGAGTGATCGGGCATGTTGGAAATTTTTTGAAAAAGGAATGAATTTTGAATCAATGATGGAAGAATCGTGCGAGAAATATAAAGCTGTGACCTGGAAAGAAAAGAAAATTCTTGGCCACGAAAATTATTTTCTGTAGCATCACGAGGTGAAATGAAAGGCTTGATCGAATTTTGAAATCAATGGTGGCGCCATCGCATTACAAAATGCACAAAATTTCGGATTTTCTAAAGAAAATTTGTTAGGAATTCGACCCATGTATGGCCTGCATAAGAATGGATTTGATAAGTAGGAGGAGGGGAACCTGTGTGAACGTCAAACATAACCGAGGAGCCCTGAGAGGGGGCGGAACGCGTCGAGGAAGGAGGATCCGAGCTTGGGAAGTCATGTCGCCGCCATCTAGTGGAGCGGAGAGCTGGATGTGAACTGATTTTATGTGATTTTTATATCTGTAAGTGTATTTTTGATACATTTTTGTTACATGAGACTCTCCCTGCTGGATGTCTGAGCAGAAAGAGGGCGAGAGGAGCGAAGAGGAAGATTTGGATCTGAATTCGGAGAGGCTGAGAGCAGGGGCGGCCTTATTATTTGAGCACTTAGGCACTGCCCGAGGGCCCGGGGTCAGTAGGGGTCCCCAAGAGATGCCCCTGGTACCTTTCATTGGCTTTTTCATAGGCTTTTTTTGGTGTGGGCGAGGACACAGGGGCCCCATGATCCCCTATTGCCTGGGGGCCCCATGAGTTGTCAGTCCACCCCTGGCTGAGAGTATCCTGATGGGCACATATTACTGATCTCTGAGCTGAGCAGGTTTTTCACTGAACATTGGAAAAGAAGAAGATTCACCTAGAGGCACTTCTAGGACCCCATTGGGTGGATTTACGGGACTATACGATCAAGATTGGTATTATTTAGAACTGTCAAACTTTGAGGAATATACATATAGGGAGAGTGAGGTGTGATGCGCTTTATTGGTGTTCAGCAAGCGACAAGGGGGTTGGTTGATGTTCAAGTTGGCCATACACGTGTAGATTTTCGGACGAGAATATTCGTAAAGTGGTACGAAAATTCTTTGAACATTCGAAAATCGTCTTTTGCGTTTAACATTCGACTTTAACCGCAGATACACTGCTACAGGGCGGCACGGGTGTGCAAAATCACTTATATATGTGATTTTGCAGATCCAAGTAGGGGGTGTGCGCAAAGTGCGTGCACGCCCTACCCGCGCCACCATTCGTGGCTGCCAATCACGGTGATTACTCGCCGGCGCCCAGTGATTGCTGAGTATCTCTGCCGGAGGGAAGAACTGTTAGTTCTCCTCCCTGTCAGCTCCTGCACTCTGCTTTGCATGGCTCTGCCTTAGATGATCTCACACTGCGGGTACACATCTCCGAGGCTACAGAACAGGAGTGCTCAGATTCACTGCTTTCTTCCAGGTGGAATTACATTGTATTTATTTTATATTAGATGATCTCATTGCTTAGGCACAGTTAAGATGGGACACAGGCTCAGCTGCCGCTCCTGGCTCCAGATCCTGACATCATCCAGAGGAGCTGCTGCTGGACAGGTAAGAGCTTGGAGGACAGGCGCTTCCTCCCTTCTGTCATGCTGCCCCCCCTCATGCTGCCCCTTGCCTGTCCTGCTGCCCCCCTCCTGTCCCACTGCCCCTCTCCTGTCCTGTTGCTCCCCTCCTGTCCAACTGTCCCTCGCCTGTCATGACACCCCCCTCCTGTCCCGCTGCTCCTCTCCTGTCCTGCTGCCCCCCACCTGTCCTGTTGCCTTCCTCCAGTCCCGCTGCCCCTCACCTTTCCTGACACCCCCCTCCTGTCCCGCTGCCCCCACCTTTCCTGTTGCCCCCCCACCTTTCCTGTTGCCCCTCTCCTGTCCTGTTGCCCCTCTCCTGTCCTGTTGCCCCCTTCCTGTCCTGCTGCTCCCCTCCTGTCCCGCTGCCCCTCTGCTTTCCTGCTGCCCCTCTCCTGTCCTGCTACCCCCCACCTCCCACCTGTCCTGTTGCCCCCCTCCTGTCCTGCTGCCCCTCGCCTTTCCTGACACCCCCCTCCTGTCTCGCTGCCCCTCTCCTATCCAGCTGCCCCCCAACTGTCCTGCTGCCCCTCGCCTATCCTGACACCCCCCTCCTGTCTCGCTGCCCCCCACCTGTTCTGTTGCCCCCCTCCTGTCCTGCTGCCCCCCACCTGTCCTGTTTCCCCCTCCTGTTCCTCTGCCACACACTGTCATGCTGCCCCCTCCTGTCCCAATGCCCCCCACCTGTGCCGCAGCCCCCCGCCTTTCCCACTGCCCCCCTTCTGTCCCGCTGCCCTTCACTTATCCCGCTGCCCCCCCTCCCCATCACGCCTGTCCTGAAGGGGTGGATCTTAAACAGGAAGAGGTTGGACACATTTAGATGGGGGCAGCACAAAACCTGGGTGCCACCACATTGGGTGCTGCACCGCCATCTTGGTCCTCTTCAGCTAGCCGCCTCTTCCAGGTTTAGGCAGCCAGCTCCAATGACACGGTGGGCCCACCCCTGGCCTGCCCTGCCCTTTGGACCACCTCTGAATGCTTTGTGTGTAAATCCTGAGAGATGTGACATGGGTAGCCCAGGTACATGTCATCCTGGCCTAGGCTGGAGGGGGAGTGGGGCGGGGGTTGGGGCTAACAATTAAAAAATTTTTGAAAAACCAAGAGGGAAAAAAATTCTGCTCTGACAAATAAAAGCAATGCTACTGATGAACATTGGTCTATCTATACAAAGTGTGAGACTTAGAATTCAGGAAAAAAGTTGAATTAAAGCCAAATGCCGGGCTAAATATTTCATTTCATAAAAAGGTACACCAGATGTAGGTCAATCCAGAGCTGTCCTCCGCAGTACTACGTCTTCACCACAAGATGTCCTCAGCCACTCTGAGCTGAATGACTCCCAGTGTTACCCAACCAGGCAGACTGAGCACATTCAGTGAGTACGGGGTGCCAGGCCTGAGGGGGGGGGGGGGGTAACACAGGACCCCTCTGCAACATTATACTGGTGCAGAAAGTGGAGGTTGGCAAAGCCCCCGAATCACGCCTTTTTTACTCCCATGATAAATAACCAGGTGGCCAGTACAGGCAGGAGCTTGTTGTGGAAGAAGGACCCTGGGGTGCACTAGAGTCTTGGGGTGCACAGGAGTCAGTAGATGATACTGGATACTGTGGGGTGCGCTTGAGTCATGGGGTGCACTGAGGTCAGTAGATGGCACAGGATGCTCTGGGGAGCAATTAAGTCTCAGGACAGACTGGGGTCAGTAGGTGACACAGGATGCTCTGGGATGCATTAGAGTCTTGGGGCTCAGAGGAGTCAGTAGATGACACAGGATGCTCTGGGGGCACTGGAGTCTTGGGTCACTAGATGACACTGGATACTTTGGGGTGCACTGGAGTCTTGGGGTGCACTGTGATCAACAGATGACACAAGACGTTCTAGGGTGCACTTGAGTCTCAGAGTGCACTGGAGTCATGGGACAAACTCGGGTCACTGGATGACACAGGATGCTCTGGGGTGCGCTGGAGTCTTGGGGTGTGCAAGGGTCAGTAGAAGACACAGAATACTTTGGGGTGCAATGGAGTCTTGGGGAGCAATAAGATCAGTAGTTGACACTGGATGCTCTGTCGTGTACTGAAGTCTTGGATCACTAGATGACACTGGATACTTTGGGGTGCACTGGAGTCTTGGGGTGCACTGTGATCAATAGATGACACAAGATGTTCTAGAAAGCACTTGAGTCTTGGAGAGCAATAAGATCAGTAGATGACACTGGATGCTCTGTCATGTACTGAAGTCTTGGGACACACTTTGGTCACTAGATGACGCTAGATACTTTGGGGTGCACTGGAGTCTTGGGGTGCACTTTGATCAATAGATGACACAAGATGTTCTGGGGTGCACTTGAGTCTCAGAGTGCACTGGAGTCATGGGACAAACTCGGGTCACTGGATGACACGGGATGCTCTGGGGTGCGCTAGAGTCTTGGGGTGTGCAAGGGTCAGTAGATAACACAGAATACTTTGGGGTGCAATGGAGTCTTGGAGAGCAATAAGATCAGTAGAAGACACTAGATGCTCTGCCGTGTACTGAAGTGTTGGGACACAGTTGGGTCACTAGATGACACTGGATACTTTGGGGTGCACTGAAGTCTTTTTGTGCCATTCAAACTCGTGTGGCTCTAAATTCATTTATATCTTACTATATGTTTTTTGTGTAATGCAAACAGTGTAACTACCTGAATTTGACCTGGTATCAGCCTCCCAAAGTTTATAGCAGGGCTGAGAGGGAAAGAATTAAGCAGCACAAGGAGCCAATCAGTTCATGTACTGGCAAGGACCTGTGCTGCTTCTCCTTTCACTGTCCAGTCACAGGCTGGGGGTGTGTCCAGGATAACAAGAAGCATGATAGAAGGAAAAAGCAGAGTGATAGAGGGATGAGTCCATCACTGTGCTGCTTCTCCTTTCACTGTCCAGTCAAAGGCTGGGGGTGAGTCCAGGATGACAAGAAGCACACTGATAGAAGGAAAGAGCGGAGTGACAGAGAGATGAGTCCATCACTGCGCTGCTTCTCCTTTCACTGTCCAGTCACAAGCTGGGGGTGGGTCCAGGATGACAAGAAGCATGATAGAAGGAAAGCGCAGAGTGACAGAGAGATGAGTCCATCAGTGTGCTGCTTCTCCTTTCACTGTCCAGTCACAAGCTGGGGGTGGGTCCAGGATGACAAGAAGCATACTGATAGAAGGAAAGAGCAAAGTGACGCAGGGATGAGCCCATCATTGTGCTGCTTCTCCTTTCACTGTCCAGTCCCAGGCTGGGGGTGGGTCCAGGATGACAAGAAGCATACTGATAGAAGGAAAGAGCAGAGTGACAGAGAGATGAGCCCATCAGTGTGCTGCTTCTCCTTTCACTGTCCAGTCGCAAGCTGGGGGTGGGTCCAGGATGACTAGAAGCATGCTGACAGGAAGAAAGAGCAGGGTGACAGAGAGAAGAGCCCATCACTGTGCTGTTTCTCCTTTCACTGTAAAGTCAAAAGCTGAGGCGGGTCCAGGATGACTAGAAGCATGCTGATAGGAGGAAAGAGCAGAGTAACAAAGAGATGAGCCCATCACTGTGCTGCTTCTCCTTTCACTGTCCAGTCACAGGCTGGGGGCAGGTCCAGGATGTCAAGAAGCATGCTGATAGGAGGAAAGAGAAGAGTAACAAAGAGATGAGCCCATCAGTGTGCTTCTTCTCCTTTCACTGTCCAGTCACAGGCTGGGAGTTCAGAGAAACTGGCTGTCATTCAACACAGAAGACTGAGGACATCTGGTGGCAGAAAAGAAGTACTGCGGTAAACAGAGAATTTTAGATATGGTGGCTGCATTAGTTTTATTTTTTAGGCATTTATCCACCTTTTATCACTTGGTGATCTGGCCAGTAACACATCAGCTGTATTAGAATGCCTCCACTCTGGATGAAGGAGCACAGGAGGCACAGCAGACAGCAACACTGTCAGTCTGTGTTAAGATGTACTAGCAGATTTAGATACACTAACAAATTGAATCCAAACTCCAGCTCACACTTTTAATCAGTTACAGTGGCTAGGGATGTCAATCACCAGCATTTTCCCACCAGCACTTGGCAATCGTCGGACAAAGCTGACAGGGGAGACCTGTGTATAAACAACACAGGTCTCTCTCCTGTCAGCAAGGACATACTGCTGTGTATCTCACTGCACAGCATGTCTCCCTAGTAAAATGGCACACAGTTAACCCTTTGATCGCCCCAGATGTTAACCCCTTCCTGCCCAGTGCCATTAGTACAGTGTCAGTGCTTTTTATTAGCACCGATCACTGTATTAGTGTCACTGGGATGTCAGTGGCAGTTAGTTTATTCCCCCTCCAGTGTCAGAATGCCCTCCGCAGTCCTGCTATAAGTCGCTGATCGCTGCCATTACTAGTGTAAATAAAAATCCCAGTATCTATACTGCCATTTATAGACGCTATAACTTTTTACATAAACCAATTAATTTACACGTATTGGGATTTTTTTTTAGCAAAGACACGGAGCAGAATACATTTTGGCCTAAATATATGGCGAAATTAGATTTTTTTAGCCACAGTGAAAAATTATTTTTTTTTTTCAAAATTGTCGGGCTTTTTTGTTTATAGTGCAAAAAATAAAAACCGCACAGGGGATCAAATACCACCGAAAGAAAGCTTTATTTGTGGGGGAAAAAATACATAAATTCCATTTATGTACAGCATTGCATTGCAGCGCTGTATCGCAAAAAATGGCCTGGTCAGGAAGGGGGGGATCCTCTGGAGGGCAAGTGGTAGCCAGTGCTGGGAGGAGGTCTCTTTTGTCTTCTCTTCTTGGACATAAACATTTTCTCATGGCCAGGGGCGGACTGACAACTCATGGGGCCCCCGGGCAATAGGGGATCATGGGGCCCCTGTGTCCTTGCCCACACTCAAAAAAGCCTATAAAAAGGTACCAGGGGCATTTCATGGGGCCCCCTACTGACCCCGGGCCCTCGGGCAGTGCCCGAGTGCTCGAATGGTCAGTCCGCCCCTGCTCATGGCCGATCTGTTTATGGACACACATTTAGGCATCTTCACTGGCAATTCTTGCTTTTCAAGTCCTGCAGCAGGTTACTTCCCACATTCTTGACATCTAGATTCTCAGCAATTAGGATCTCGGGGCCCCCCAAACTGTGATCTAAGCCATGTCTCTGCAAGAGGTTCTGCAGCAGCTTACCTCCTTCCCTGTCTTGTGGTATCAATCTCTCCAGAGGTTCTGCAGCAGCTGCATCCTTTTTCCGTTTTCAAGAGGTTCTGCAGCAGCTACATCCTTTTTCCGTTTTCAAGAGGTTCTGCAGCAGCTACATCCCTTTTCTCTTCACAAGAGGTTCTGCAGCAGCTGCATCCCTTTTCTCTTCCCAAGAGGTTCTGCAGCAGCTACATCCCTTTTCTCTTCACAAGAGGTTCTGCAGCAGCTGCATCCCTTTTCTCTTCCCAAGAGGTTCTGCAGCAGCTACATCCCTTTTCTCTTCCCAAGAGGTTCTGCAACAGCTACATCCCTTTTCTCTTCCCAAGAGGTTCTGCAGCAGCTACATCCCTTTTCCGTTTCCAAGAGGTTCTGCAGCAGCTACACCCCTTTTCTCTTCCCAAGAAGTTCTGCAACAGCTACATCCCTTTTCTCTTCCCAAGAGGTTCTGCAGCAGCTGCATCCCTTTTCTCTTCCCAAGAGGTTCTGCAGCAGCTGCATCCCTTTTCCGTTCCAGCTAAAAGTAAAGATATAAAAATAAATGCCTATAAGAGGTGAAATGAGAACCCAGTTGTTGTGGTAATGTTCAGCATCTAGTCACAGATGTTTCCTGCAATATTTTTTTCTGCCATTAGATCCACTAGAACCACCTTTCAACCCATTTCCTCTGAGCCCAGGTCATCCTGCACCTGCCACCAGCTTATGACCGAACGATAAAAGGAGAAGCAGCTTGGTAATTAGCTCATCCCCCTGCTGTCACTTTGCTCTCTCCTCCTGTCAGCATTCTCATTGGTTTGGTTCCTTGTGCTGCTTCCTCCTCTCACACTCCAACCCTGCTGTACAGGGACTACAACAGTAGCTTGCATTTAAAAATGATATTTGACAAAGATTCCCTCATTTCTTTGAGTATCTGTGATCCTCCATATATGATAGTCCGCACTTTGAAGGACAATGCCCGGTACACACCGGATTGGATCGTTTTGTCCAATTCTTTTTTGCCTTGATTGTATGGTTTTCCTTTTTGTTGTTTACTTATGTACTAAAAAAAATGAGTGCAAAAAAAAGAAGACGTTTAATCGCTTACAGCGCCCCATACAGGCATAGCGACATACCTGTACGTGGCCGGCCTCTTCTGGGTACAGGACAGGCATGCACGCCCCCACCTGCCGATTCCCAATGTGCATATCCACAGACACAAAGAGATCATTCCCTCTTTACAGAGCCCTGTGTTGATTGTCAACACAGAGCTCTGGGCTGTGAGTGCACACAGCTGATCAGCAGGTCCATGAATTCCCGGCCAAGGATTCATGGACCTGCTGATCGGCTGTGTCCAATCCAGGGGCAGACTGACAACTCATGGGGCCCCTGGGCAATAAGGGATCATGGGGCCCCTGTGTCCTTGCCAAAACTCAAAAAAGCCTATGAAAAAGGTACCAGGGGCATCTCAGGGGGCCCCCTACTGACCCCGGGCCCGAGTTTCCAAATGGTCAGTCCGCCCCGGTCCAATCACAGCCCAGAGCTCTGTGTTGACAATCAACACAGTGCTCTGTACAGAGGGAATGATCTCTTTGTTTCTTCTCCCTGCAAAGGGAAAAGAAACATAGAAATATTTAGTACAAAGCAGCACACATTACACATCTTAACTTTGATTACCCAAGATGCTAGAGCAGAGCGCCACCCAAAAGGGGAAGTTCCACTTTAAGGGCTTGCCCCCCCTGCTCCCAGCAAGTGGGGGCGGGTACCTGTTCCCACTTCTGCTGCAACCACCTAGGTGATTGGAAGCAGAGGTTGCCCCCCCCCCCCCCCCCCCGTAGTCTTCTGGGACACGTGACAGATCCCAGAAGACTACAGGACCATTCACAACAAGGCGCAGCACTTCTCACGCATGCGCAGTGAGCACCTGGCTGTGAATCCGCAAGCTGTCACAGCCGGCTGCCCACACTTAAGATGGCGGCACCAAGGAGAGAGGACAGCTGGTGACACCAGCTGTGGTGAGCACACTGCTGGATTGAGGGATACAGTTGCAAGAAAAAGTATGTGAACCCCTTGGGATTACATGGAGTTTTGCATGAATTGGGCATAAAATGTGCTCTGAACGTCATCTAAGTCACAACAATAGAAGAACACAGTCTGCTGAACATAATACTAATAATCCTGCAGCAGCTGAACCCCTCTTGTTCTACCAAGATGTCCTGCAGCAGCTGAACCCCTCTTGCTCTACCAAGATGTCCTGCAGCAGCTGAACCCCTCTTGTTCTACCAAGATGTCCTGCAGCAGCTGAACCCCTCTTGTTCTACCAAGATGTCCTGCAGCAGCTGAACCCCTCTTGCTCTACCAAGATGTCCTGCAGCAGCTGAACCCCTCTTGCTCTACCAAGATGTCCTGCAGCAGCTGAACCCCTCTTGTTCTACCAAGATGTCCTGCAGCAGCTGAACCCCTCTTGTTCTAACAAAATGTCCTGCAGCAGCTGAACCCCTCTTGCTCTACCAAGATGTCCTGCAGCAGCTGAACCCCTCTTGCTCTACCAAGATGTCCTGCAGCAGCTGAACCCCTCTTGCTCTACCAAGATGTCCTGCAGCAGCTGAACCCCTCTTGCTCTACCAAGATGTCCTGCAGCAGCTGAACCCCTCTTGTTCTACCAAGATGTCCTGCAGCAGCTGAACCCCTCTTGTTCTAACAAGATGTCCTGCAGCAGCTGAACCCCTCTTGTTCTAACAAGATGTGCTGCAGCAGCTGAACCCCTCTTGTTCTAACAAAATGTCCTGCAGCAGCTGAACCCCTCTTGTTCTACCAAGATGTCCTGCAGCAGCTGAACCCCTCTTGTTCTACCAAGATGTCCTGCAGCAGCTGAACCCCTCTTGCTCTACCAAGATGTCCTGCAGCAGCTGAAACCCTCTTGCTCTACCAAGATGCTCTGCAGCAGCTGAACCCCACTTGTTCTACCAAGGTGTTCTGCAGCAGCTGCTATATCTCAGTGTCTGTTTCTCTTCTGCTTATAAAGTCTTTTCCTTCCACAAGGGAATCCAAGATGTTCTGCAGCAGCCCCCCCCCCCCTTTACTAACCATCACTTGTTCTACCAAGATGTTCTGCAGTAGCGGCTATGACTACTATTCCAATAGGTTCTGCAGCTGTCGAGTCCCTTTTCTAACACAAAGCCGTGTACTCCCAAAATATTCTGCAGTAGCTAAAGCTCCTAAAAGACTCCAAAAAGTTCTGCAGCAGTTCTATTTTTAAACAATGTAAAACCATGAAGTTCTGCAGCAGCTGAGTCCCCTTCTTTTTTTTCATCCCTTGTTCTACCAGGATGTTCTGCAGCAGTTGAGACCCTCCCCTGTGCCCAAACATTTTAATCTCATTAAAAAGGTTCATCAGCAGTCGAATGTCTTCTCCATAATGGAGTTCTGCATTTCACAAAGAGGTTCTGCAGCAGCAGGCTGAAATCTTTTATTTTTAACTTTGCTATCCTAAAGAGTTCCTTGGCTGTTTCTTCCCAAAATGTTCTGCAGCAGCTGAACCTCCTCTTTTCTTACCAATCCTTGTTCTACCAAGATGTTCTGCAGCAGCTAAGCCCCTCCTCTATCCAAGCTTTTCTGTCTCTTTTCTGTTATAGAGCCTTTTTCTCCATCAGCTGGAACCATTATTTTATTCCAATCATAGTCAGAGCAAGATGTTCTGCAGCAGCTGATCCCTCTCTTTTCTTTCTGTCACTTGTTATAGCAAGATATTCTGCAGCAGCTCAGACCTCTTCCTTACCATAACTTGTTCTACCAAGATGTTCTGCAGCAGCTGAGACCCCCTCTTTACTTACCATAACTTGTTCTACCAAGATGTTCTGCAGCAGCTGAGACCCCCTGCTTTCCATAACTTATTCTACCAAGATGTTCTGCAGCAGCTGAGACCCCCTTCTTACCATAACTTGTTCTACCAAGATGTTCTGCAGCAGCTGAGACCTCCTCCTTACCATAACTTGTTCTACCAAGATGTTCTGCAGCAGCTGAGACCCCCTCTTTACTTACCATAACTTGTTCTACCAAGATGTTCTGCAGCAGCTGAGACCCCCTGCTTTCCATAACTTATTCTACCAAGATGTTCTGCAGCAGCTGAGACCCCCTCCTTACCATAACTTATTCTACCAAGATGTTCTGCAGCAGCTGAGACCCCCTCTTTACTTACCATAACTTGTTCTACCAAGATGTTCTGCAGCAGCTGAGACCCCCTCCTTACCATAACTTATTCTACCAAGATGTTCTGCAGCAGCTGAGACCCCCTCCTTACTTACCATAACTTGCTCTACCAAGATGTTCTGCAGCAGCTGAGCCTGTCCTGTATCTCAGTGTCTTTGTTTCTCTTTCATTATAGAGCCTCTTCTTTTCAAACTGGAACTCAAGATGTTCAGCAGCAGCTGAGCCCTTCACTAACCCAGCTTCTATGATTCTCCTCTGTTTTAGGGCCCTTTACTCCCATGATGGGGCTCAAGATGTTCTGCAGCAGCCCCCCATTCCCCATCTATTTACCATCGCTTGTTCAGCACGGAGCCCCTCCTCCTTCCCAGCTTCTTCTGCTATAGAGCCTTTTCCTCCCAAGAGGTTCTCCAGCAGCTGGAACACTTTTTTATTCCAAGGTTTATCAACCCAATTATTAATTGATTAATAATATTATTAATAATAATAATAATAATAATAATGGCAAGCATTGTCGGCCCAATATGTTCTGCAGCAGCTGAACCCTCTCCTTTCTTAGGGTCACTTATTATACTAAGATGTTCTGCAGCAGCTGACCCCCACCTATATCCTAGCTTCTGTTTCTCTTCTGCTATGGAGCCTTTGCTGAGTTCCAACCATTGTCAGCCCAAGAGGTTGGGCAGCAGCTGAATCCCCTCTTTACTTTTTATTTCTTGTTCCTCCAAGATGTTCTCCAGCAGCTGGGCCTCTCCTCTATCCCGGCATCTCTTCTGTTACAGAGCCTTTTCCTCCCAAAAGATGCTCCGGTAGCTGAAACCCTCCTTTATTTCCAAGCATTGTACACCCCAAGATGTTCTGCAGCAGCTGAACCCCTCTTGTTCTACCAAGATTTTCTGCAGCAGCGGAACCCCTCTTGTTCTACCAAGATGTGCTGCAGCAGCTGAGTCCCTCCTTAGCATCCATAGTTAACCCCAAGATGTCCTGCTGCAGCTGAACCCCTCTTGTTCTACCAAGATGTTCTGCAGCAGCTGAGTCGTTCCTTATCATCCATAGTTCTCCCAAGATGTCCTGCAGCAGCTGAACCCCTCTTGCTCTACCAAGATTTTCTGCAGCAGGGGAACCCCTCCTGTTCTACCAAGATGTGCTGCAGCAGCTGAGTCCCTCCTTAGCATCCATAGTTAACCCCAAGATGTCCTGCTGCAGCTGAACCCCTCTTGTTCTACCAAGATGTTCTGCAGCAGCTGAGTCCTTCCTTATCATTCATATTTCTCCCAAGATGTTCTGCAGCAGCTGAGCGCCTTCCTTATCATCCATAGTTCTCCCAAGATGTTCTGGAGCAGCTGAGCGCCTTCCTTATCATCCATAGTTCTCCCAAGATGTTCTGGAGCAGCTGAGCCCCCTCCTTACCATGCCCTGTTCTCCCAAGATGTTCTGCAGCAGCTGAGCCCCTCTTTATCATCCATAGTTCTTCCAAGAAGTTCTGCAGTAGCTGAGCCCCCTCCATCTCATGCCCTGTTCTCTCAAGATGTTCTGCAGCAGCTGAGCCCCTCCTCTATCCCAGCTTTGTTGTAGAGCTCTTTCCTCCAATCTGTTCTTCAGGTAGCTGGAACTCTTTTCTACTCTTACATATTGTCAGCCCAAGATGTTCTGCAGCAGCTGAGACCCCCTCCTCACTTACCATCCCTAGTTTTCCCAAGATGTTCTGCAGCAGCTGAAACCCCCTCCTCACTTACCATCCCTAGCTCTCCCAAGATGTTCTGCAGCAGCTGAGACCCCCTCCTCACTTATCATCCCTAGTTCTCCCAAGATGTTCTGCAGCAGCTGAGACCCCCTCCTCACTTATCATCCCTAGTTCTCCCAAGATGTTCTGCAGCAGCTGAAACCCCCTCCTCACTTATCATCCCTAGTTCTCCCAAGATGTTCTGCAGCAGCTGAGACCCCCTCCTCACTTACCATCCCTAGTTCTCCCAAGATGTTCTGCAGCAGCTGAGACCCCCTCCTCACTTACCATCCTTAGCTCTCCCAAGATGTTCTGGGGCAGCTGAGCCCCTCCTGTATCCCAGCCTCTCTTCTGTTATAGAGCCTTTTTCTTCTTAATAGTTTCTCCAGTAGCTGGAATCCCCTTTTTTCCAGCCCAAGATGTTCCGCAGCAGCTGAGCCCTATCTCTCTCCCAGCACAGCGCCCCCTCAGCCTGTAGCCGGTACAACACCACTACACCTGCGGACACGTCCGCCAGCGCAGCGCAGCGGCCCCCAGCGGGAGCGGGAGGTATCGCCGCTTTAATGGGGTCCCTTGAAACCGCCTCCGGGTTCCATGTTTGTATCGGATCAGAGCGGAGAACTCCATGTTGTAACAAAGTTTCCAGCAATCTCCCCTTTTTGTTTTTTTTTTTTTCCTTTTATTTTTTTTCCTCCCTTCCCCTCTCCCCCTCCCCAGCCCGGTGCGCGCCACCCCCCCTCCATGCCCCCCGCCCTGCCCCCTTCCCGGTCTGGATTCCCCACCATCGCCCCGTCCAGCCCGACACCCGGCGGGAGGAAGAAGTGAGCAGAGCCCGGCGGCAGGAGGACGAGGCTGGCCCGGGCCGGTGTGATGGACACCCCGTCCTCCATCTTCACCCAGGTCCAGAGAGAGGATGTCAGCTCCCCCCTGCAGGACAAGGGTGAGCCGGGGGGGCACACATGGGGGTCCGGGGAAGAGGGGGGGGGGGCACACATGGGGGGCACACGTCCAGCAGGTTCGGGGATCACATTTTGCTTTCTATGTCTTTGTGCATTATTATTTTTTTTTTTGGGGGGGGGGCACCTAGAAATCTCCCCCTGTACCCCCATATCGGTATTGAATATTGGGGTGTGTGCATGCTTTAGTGTCATTGGCTGACCTGCCCCCCCATCCAGTGTTGCAGGGGTTAATAGATGGAGGTGAAAGAGGGGTTTGACAGCTAGGGGGGCGGGGCACTCAGCGCTGTCACATTGCCTGGACCCCCCCCTGTCAGGCTTCTCCTGATTGGCCCTGTGACTATTATTATTTTTATTAATATGATTATTTTTATTGATTATTATTAATAATAATTGTTTTATTCACATTATTATTATTCAGGACTTTTATAGTGCCAACAGTTTGCACATCACTTTACAATATATTCTACATGATACACAATCCTCTAAAAAAAAAAAAAAGGGTTACATTACCTGGACCCCCCCCCATCAGGATTCATCTGATTGGCCCTGTGATCGTTATTATTAATAATAATTACAATAATTATTTTTTACATATTTGTATTTTAATTTGTTTTATGTTTTTATTATTATTATTCAGGATATTTATAGTGCCGATGGTTTGCACTTTACAATATATTATACATAACGCATATTCCTCTAAAAAAAATGGATCACATTGCCTGGACACCCCCCCCCCCTCCCCACATGTCAGGACTCATCTGATTGGCCTTGTGAATATTATTATTATGAGTATTTTTATTAATTATTCTTATTTGTGGTTTTATTCACATTATAATTATTCAGGACTTTTAAGGTGCCAACAGTTTGCACAGCACTTTACAATATATTCTATATGATGCACATTCCTCTAAAAAAGGGTCACATTACCTGGACTATCCCCCCCCCCCCCCCCCCCATGTCAGGATTCATCTGATTGGCCCTGTGATCATTATTATTAATAATGACTATGATATTTTTAAAATATTTTTATTTTAATTTTTATTATTAATATTATTCAGGATTTTTATAGTGCCGATGGTTTGAACAGCACTTCACAATATATTATACATGATGCATATTCCTCTAAAAAATAGGTCACATTGCCTGGACACTACCCCCCCCCCCCCCAAATGGCCCTGTGACTATTATTATTGGTTTTATTCACATCATTATTATTCAGAACTTTTAATGTTCCAACGGTTTGCACAGCACTTTACAATATATTCTACATGATGCATATTCCTCTAGCAAAGTGTCACATTGCTTGGACCTCCCCATGTCAGGCTTCATTTAATTGGTCCTGTGACTATTATTATTTTTTTTATTATTCAAATTATTTTTATTTATTTATTATTGTTATTGGTTTTATTAATATTATTATTCAGGATTTGTAATGTGCCAACAGTTTGCACAGCTCTTTACAATATATTCTACATGATGCATATTTCTCTATCAAAGGGTCTTATTGCCCCCCCCCCCCCCCCGTGTCAGACTTCATTTGATTGACCCTGTGACTATTTTTTTATTATTATTATAATTATTTTTATTTATTATAATTACTATTTTTATTTTTTATTATTATTATTTTTTATTATTATTATTGTTATTGGTTTTATTAATATTATTATTATTCAGGATTTGTAATGTGCCAACAGTTTGCACAGCTCTTTACAATATATTCTACATGATGCATATTCCTCTATCAAAGGGTCTTATTGCCTGAACCCCCCCCCCCCCCCATATGTCAGGCTTCATTTGATTGTGACTATTTTTTTTAAAAATTATTATAATTATTTTTGTTTTTTATTATTATTATTATTACTATTTTTAATTATTATTATTTTTTATTATTATTAGTGGTTTTATTAATATTATTATTCAGGACTTTTATTGTGCCAACAGTTTGCACAGCGCTTTACAATATATTCTACATGATGCATATATCTCTTACAAAGGGTCACATTGCTTGGACCCCCATGTCAGGCTTCATCTGATTGGCCCTGTGATCATTATTATTAATAATCTACTACTATTCAGGACTTTTAATGTGTCAATGGTTTGCACAGCTCTCTACAATATATTCTACATGATGCATATTCCTCTATCATAGGGTCATATTGCCTGAACCCCCCCCCCCAGTGTCAGGCTTCATCTAACTGGCCCTGTGACCATTATTTATGTATTTTTTTTTTTAAATTATTATTAATATTGTTATTCAGGATTTTTATAGTGCCAACAGTTTGCACAGCGCTTTACAATATATTCTACATGATTCACATTCCTCTAACAAAGTGTCACATTGCCTGTACCCCCCCCCCCATGTCAGCCTTCTCCTGATTGGCCATGTGGCTATTATTATTAATATTATGTTTTTATTTTATTATTATTATTATTATTATTATTATTATTAAGCATTTTTATAGTGCCAACAGTGTGCTTTGTACAATATATTCTACATGGTACACTCTAACAAAGGGACTGTCCCTAGTCCTGGACATTTGTCCCTGGAAATGGTCTCCAGTGCCAATCACCTACCTGATCGCCGTCATTCTGGCAGATGTCAACTGCCAGCCAATCGCAGGTGGTTGCTCTGTGTTGCAGCACATTGGCTGTCAGCATGCATAATGAATCCTTGGAGCCGTGGCTTCGGGGTGTATTCTATCCTGTACAGCAGTACGCCCCAATGCCCGGCCGGGAGTAACAACCCATGACTGTTTCTTAGGTGTGAATAGATGCTTAAAGGGGAACTCCAAGTATGGATTTTATATCATAGCTACATTGTTTCAGCTTGGGCCAATGTAACTATGTATATACCACTGGAACCACTGTAGTAGTCGCCGCTACTATAGTGATCACTGTTGTCTTCCAGAAGCAGTACTGAGAGGCTGTCCTGCCGCATAATGATCCCAGTGGGTCGCTCACTCGGCACAGGCTCCATTCACAGAACGCCTTGCATTTTTTTCAACTAATGCAAAGTGTTCTCTGACTGGATGGAGATGGTAATGTCACCACCCTGCCTGTCCACCTTTTCCAATCAGAGAACATTTTGCATTCATTACGAAAAATGCAAGGCGTTTTATGAATGGAGCCTGTGCCGAGTGAGTGACCCTCCTGTGTTCACCATGCAGCAGGGCAGCCAGCACCTGATTTATTGTAGTACCGCCAACTACTACAGTGATTCTCTTCTTCCACAGGGATCCCACAGGTACGGCATGTACATACTTACATTGGTCCAAGCTGGAACAATGTAACTGTGATATAAAATCCATATCTGGAAATCAGTTTAAACAGCTCAATCGTGCCGGGAGGTGCGTCCCTGCCCTATATTCCAGCAATGCGCAATTTTTTAAAATCACGCTTGCACCAAAACACATGGCACTGCAGGACCATGCCTTTGGGTGGGCACAAAATCCTGCACATTTGCCAGATGCATGAGGGTGTCATTAAGAATGGATATGCCCTGGCACCTGCGTGCGTCTACAAAAGGCAGTGCAGGAAAATGCGCCATATTGCGCTTGAGTATGAGCAAGCCCTAAAGAAAACCTCCATGAAAAGTAGAAATAAAAGTATATTCCAGATTTACAAACAAAGCAATATATATATATATACAGTTTTTCCCAGAAGTGTGTCCACCCCTCCCCCGGACTGTATACAATGTATATATATATATATCTCCCAGAAGTGTGTCCACCCCTCCCCCGGACTGTATACAATGTATATATATATATATATCTCCCAGAAGTGTGTCCACCCCTCCCCCGGACTGTATACAATATATATATATATATCTCCCAGAAGTGAGTCCACCCCTCCCCCGGACTGTATACAACATATATATATATATATATATATATATATATCTCCCAGAAGTGTGTCCACCCCTCCCCCGGACTGTATACAATGTATATATATATATATCTCCCAGAAGTGTGTCCACCCCTCCCCCGGGCTGTATAAAATGTATGTATGTATATATATATATATATATATATATATATATATATATATATATATAATCTACCAGAAATAAGTCCACCCCTCCCCCGACTGTATACAATGTGTGTATATATATATATATCTCCCAGAAGTGTGTCCACCCCTCCCCCGGACTGTATACAATGTACAGTTGTGGCCAAAATTATTCAACCCCCAATGCTGTAAAGGGGTTTAGGGACTATAGTGTACATTTGGAATTGTATTCAGAATCAAATCCTACAAGGACGTTGTAACTACCCAAATGCAACTAAAATGACATCAATTGTTTATGTAATACAGTAGTAAATGGTTCTTATGTGGTTTCTTCATTGCCACAATTATTCAACCCCTTAAAGACTACCACTCTGAAGAACAGAGGTTCATACAGGTGCTTTCCATCAGGTATTGAAAACACCTGTGGATGTCACCGAGCAGCAATCAAGCATAATAAGCACCAATTAGGCAGCTTTAAAATGACTGTGATACTCAGCTCCTTCTAGACATTTACTGGTGTGGTTACAAACATGGTGAAGGCAAGAGAATGGTCCAGGAAGACAAGAGAAGAGGTGATTTCTCTTCACAGGAAGGGCAATGGCTATAAGAAGATTGCAAAGATGTTAAACATACCAAGAGACACCTTAGGAAGCATCATTCGCAAATTCAAGGCAAAGGGCACTGTTGAAACGCTACCTGGTCGTGGCAGAAAGAAGATGCTGACTTCGACTGCTGTGCGCTACCTGAAGCGTAGAGTGGAGAGAAGTCCCCGTGTGACTGCTGAGGAACTGAGAAAAGATTTGTCAGATGTGGGTACAGAAGTTTCAGCCCAGACAATAAGACGCACACTGCGTAATGAAGGCCTCCGTGCCAGAACTCCCAGGCGTACCCCCTTGCTGTCTCCAAAGAATAAGAAGAGTCGACTGCAGTATGCCAAAAGCCATGTGGACAAACCACAAAAGTTGTGGGATAGTGTTCTGTGGACTGATGAAACAAAATTAGAACTGTTTGGGCCCATGGATCAACGCTATGTTTGGAGGAGGAAGAACAAGGCCTATGATGAAAAGAACACCTTGCCTACTGTGAAGCATGGTGGAGGGTCAATCATGCTTTGGGGCTGTTTTGCTTCTGCAGGTACAGGGAAGCTTCAGCGTGTGCAAGGTACCATGAATTCTCTTCAGTACCAGGAGATATTGGATGGAAACGTGATGCAGTCCGTCACACACCTGAGGCTTGGGAGACGTTGGACCTTTCAACAGGACAATGATCCCAAGCATACCTCCAAGTCCACTAGAGCATGGTTGCAGAGGAAAGGCTGGAACATTTTGGAGTGGCCATCGCAGTCACCAGACTTAAATCCGATTGAGAACCTCTGGTGGGACTTAAAGAAAGCAGTTGCAGTGCGCAAGCCTAAGAATGTGACTGAACTGGAGGCCTTTGCCCATGAAGAATGGGCGAAGATACCCGTAGATCGCTGCAAGACACTTGTGTCAAGCTATGCTTCACGTTTAAAAGCTGTTATAACTGTAAAAGGATGCTGTACTAAGTACTAAGATTGAATGTCACTTGGGGGTTGAATAAAACTGATAATGCTGTGAGCACAGAAAAGACATTTGTGGTTATTTCATTATAACTGTTATGTTATATTTGTCTGACCTACAAGTGCCTCTTTAATGTAAATGTAAGCAAGATGACTGAATGATCAAAAGCAATGTCAAACTGGCCAAAACACTCAATTTCAGTGGGGGTTGAATAATTTTGGCCACAACTGTATATATATCTCCCAGAAGTGTGTCCACCCCTCCCCCGGACTGTATACAATGTGTATATATATATATATATATCTCCCAGAAGTGAGTCCACCCCTCCCCCGGACTGTATACAATGTATATATATATATCTCCCAGAAGTGAGTCCACCCCTCCCCCGGACTGTATACAATGTGTATATATATATATATATATCTCCCAGAAGTGTGTCCACCCCTCCCCCGGACTGTATACAATGTATATATATATATATATATATATATATATATATATCTCTCCCAGAAATGAGTCCACCCCTCCCCCGGACTGTATACAATGTATATATATATATATCTCCCAGAAATGAGTCCACCCCTCCCCCAGACTGTATACAATGTATGTATATATATATATATATATATATATATCTCTCCCAGAAATGAGTCCACCCCTCCCCCGGACTGTATACAATGTATATATATATATATCTCCCAGAAGTGTGTCCACCCCTCCCCCAGACAGTATACAATGTATATATATATATATATATATATATATATCTCCCAGAAGTGAGTCCACCCCTCACATGTTTGTAAATAATGGATTCTATCTTTCATTGTGACAACACTGAAGAAATGACACTTTGATACAATGTGACGTAGTCACATTAGGCCCCCCCCCCATGTCAGGCTGATCCTGAGTGGCCCTGTGACCATTATTTTATTTATTATTATTATTATTAGTGGTTGTATTAATATTATTATTATTTAATTCAGGACTTTTAATGTGTCAACGGGTTGCACGTCGCTTTACAATATATTCTACATGATGCACATTCCTATAGCACAGGCCATGTGACCGTTATGGACAGGACTTGGTGGCACCAGCCCTTTAAACCTCTCCCCACCCGTGCATGCGGCCCAAGCTGGCCAAGGACACCCAGGGATCAGCCCTGACCTTTGAACCCTCGCTGTGCACAGAGGTAAAAAGAACAACTTCCAACCTTTCTTAAGAAAAAAAAAAAAAATGTCCTTTGAAAAGGTTGCCCCTTGACCTCTGATCACTCTGGGTGTGTAGACCTCATTAACCTGATCACTATGCATGCCTTGAGTGCCTGATCTGTGTAGGGGGGGGGGGAGCCACCCGGGTTGTGCGGCCCAACAAGAGGCTTCCTGTGCTCCACGCAAACTTGTTTTAACACCACAAATAAAGTCGCAGAGGAATCTCTGGCATGAGGGCCGGGACAGCTGCATCCGAAACTGCAAGTGGAATGGATTATTATATAAAAAAAAAAAAGAGAGAAAAAAGAAAACGCAGCAAAGAGAACCTTCTGCTGATTCGTTTTTGATTTCCTGGGTGGAAAATAGGAGACAAAACAGCAGCATGTGCTGAGGATCATATTGACATTTGTTTGGGAATGTGTAGAACTGATGTTGTCACCGGTTGTCACATGTTGTCATGGGTTGTCACGTGTCGCTTTTTCCCAAATTTAAACATCTTTGCACCAGTTCTTTGACTTTTTGCGTTTCTTTCCTTAAAGTATCTTTAAGTCCCTTTAAAAAAAAAACTTCTTTCATTTTGTTATTTATTTATTTATTGTACTTGTAAAGCGCCGTCGGTTTACGCAGCACTCGGCGTATTT